>NW_011356221.1:142001-142575 GCF_000735185.1 Notothenia coriiceps
CCTCCTCCTCCCCTTCAGTCATGGGTTCTCCGCTGGATAATCGCATACCAAAGACACAATAATTTCCCCCTCTCTCCTCCCCAGAGAGGGGCTACCCCCCTTCCTCTGTACAGCTTTCAAGTTAGCAGAAGACTAACCGGAAACCAGGGGACAGTTTTCCTTTAAATTAAAAGCATCTATTTCTAGAGTAATATTTTCAAATGAGAAAAATGGTAACATATTGTGCAAAACATGTATTTAAAGAATTACCTATAGGACTACGTTTGAACAGTATTTAGTGTCAACATATTTCATTTATACACTTCAAACCCTTTTTAACAAATTAAAAGCATCTATGTTTGTGAATAAATTGCATTTTTAAGAAATGTAAAACTAGTTTTCTGTCATACCTGCAATATTACAGCCTTTCATTGCTAACAGATCAAAAGAATATTGTGGAAATGTGTTAATAAAACAGTTTAAAACTGTTTTATTAACACATTTCCACAATATTCTTTTGATCTGTTAGCAATGAAAGGCTGTAATATTGCAGGTATGACAGAAAACTAGTTTTACATTTCNGTAGTGTACTAGT
>NW_011356221.1:142938-147724 GCF_000735185.1 Notothenia coriiceps
AGACCCAATGCACTAAAGCATCGTGCATTGGGCCTTCTTAGTTTACCACTGCTGCAGTAGCTACTGCAACAGTGGTTGCTCCCGCAACCCCTCATAAAAGACACCAATGCCGGGCAGGTGGTGATATCGAAGTTTTTTTTCGAACCTCGACCCGCACAGTTTCGAACCCCTAAATAAGCTCGTGGCGCTGTTGTTGTTAGTGTACTACAGGCGGGGCCGTATGTTTCGTTTTTGGCCCCTAAAATACGCTCGTTCAAATATATATATATTATTGAGAGGTTTGTCGCTTTTGGATGGTCAAAAGTGGGTGACAAGAGACGGTGGCAGGAGGTACAGACCAAGGAGGCCAAAACATAGGGCCCCCGCCCTGTAAGTACACTTAACCAACAACCAGCGCCACCGAGCTTATTTTAGGGGGTTCGAAATCTGTGCGGGTGAGGTTCGAAAAAAACTTCGATATCACACCTGCCCGGCATGTGTCTTTTATGGATGGGTTTTTGCGGAGCAACCACTTTGCAGTAGTACTGCGCAGTGGGGTAAACTAAGGAGCCCCATGCACGAATGCTTTAGTGCATGGGTCTTAATTTACCCGGTTCTCTACGACGCTTTGGTTACACTCAAACCTTTTAACCGCGTCATAAAAAAGATAAAATCATTGGAGTTGTACCTTAATACTAGTCACCTTTGCTGGTACTTACACTGGAAATTAGATAAAAGTGTAGTTTTGTCTATAAAGTCGAAGAGTAAACACTTCTAAACTACGTAAAAAAAAAGCATAAAATTTAACAGGTGAAAGCCTAAATTAAAAGACGATAAAAAGTATTAAAATGTTTTGGTTTTCCGCTAATTAACTGTATTTTTGTATTAAATCTATTTTATAGGTTGATTATGTTTCAGTGTTCCCCTGGTAAATTTTTCCCATCATGACTAGTTTGACGTAATGATGTTGTTACCAACTTAAACTGGGGCAAAGCTTTATAAAATTAAGGTTTATACACAAGTTAAATAAGGTTTAACAGTTAATTTGCCGCTTGTGTGACGCCAGAAACGTTCTTGATGAAAGTAACTTATTAATACACAATATAATTATAAATATCGTAGACCTTCCTCGCTCTGTAACTGAATTCATTGTAAATTTACGTCCTGAGTTAGTCGAGAAAACTTTGCCAATTACAAATCCACCAACGAGATTAGTATTCTTAGGATGGCTGGTGTACAGGACGACGAGCCCCGTATATTGCCTCTGCACACACACACAACACACACAACACACCACACACAACACCCACCCCACACACACACACCACACACACACACACACACCACACACCACACAACACCACACACACACACAACACACACACACCACACACACACACACAGACCGGGACGTCACAACAGAATACGGCTCGAGGAAGGACACACACAAACACAAACACACACGAGCTACCAGTCACAACACCTGAGCGAGGCACACACAAACCAAAACACACCACACACACACACACCACCACACACACACCACCACACACACACACACACACACACACACATTACAGAGATGCTGCGAAACCAATGTGAGTTTGGGAAATTGCACAGTATTTTTCTATTTTAGTATACCTCAACAATGCAATTATGATCAGTGGAAATGGCCATGACATGTGACCTTTGAGTCATTTTCACATCAAAACAGACATTTCAGCTTCTCATTTGTGAAGATTTGATGCTTTTCGTATTTAAATTGTCACTTTCGGATTTAATTCCTTGCTATTTTCATAATTTTACAAACCAAAAAGGCGATTAATTGACAAAAAAATAATTTTATGATAAAATATCAACTAATATAACAGTCACAGGGGACATTTTTAAAAAGGGAGTACTGATCAAACTTGCATACTACAACAATCGGGTTGAATTTGACCCGTTTCGAAATATTTTAATTTCCAAATATGTGTTCAATTTATTCAAATTGTCAATTAAACGGCGAACACACTGCGGTCTTTGCAAGAACTACTTTCATTGAATAATTATGTGTTATATTAATATTTATAGCATCTGGAAGGAGCCAAGACTTTGACTTAAGTAACATTTTAAATGCAGGACTCAATCCAGCTCTTTTTGAAACGGTTAATGTTTAGTGTGTTGCTCTATCATAAGAATACCCGACCACATGTCCTGCTCTCGGGGCATATAAGGAGACGTGTGTGTGTGTGTGTGTGTGTGTGTGTGTGTGTGTGTGTGTGTGTGTGTGTGTGTGTGTGTGTGTGTGTGTCTGGCCCTGCAGTGTTTGTCTTATGCCGAGCTCCCTTCCTGTGGTGTGTTTGTGTGTGTGTGTGTGGGCTCGATGTGTCCAGTATGTGTGTATGTGGGGGGGCTCGATGTGTCCAGTGTTTGTGGACTCTGCTCCGTGTGTGTGTGTGTGTGTGTGTGTGTGTGTGTGTGTGTGTGTGTGTGTGTGTGTGTGTGTGTGTGTGTGTGTGTGTGTGTGTGTGTGTGTGTGTGTGTGTGTGTCTCGACGCTGAAGAGGAAGCTTTAACCACAGTACTGTGTGTTAGCCTCTGTATCTTATCTTTACACTTCAGAGATTTAAGGTTTCCGTTCTCTGGACTCTCTTAAGTCTCTGTTTGCTGCTCATAAAGGATCCTGTTTATTCAGCTCCTGTCATGACGGCCACTTTCCCTTTCATGCCTTTAGTTTCTCAAACGCTCCGCGGGAGTATCAGATTCAATCTCGTAATTGTGCAAAAATTGTTTTATTCTCATTACCACAATAACTACCAAATGTTTTCTCATCATAATACTTTAAAAGATACTTTCGCCCGATTTGAAAATATTTTCTTATAATTATGAAATGTGTTTTTAATACGTCGATATTTCCAGATAACGTTGAGATATTTGATTCTCATTTCGAGACATTTCTCCAATGACTACGAGATGTTTTGTGATCTTTAAAATGACGCAATATTTTCTCATGAGATCGCCAGATGTATTCTCTTAGCTACGAGACAACGAGGTCTTTTCTCAGAATTATAAGATTGTTTTTAATAATTACAAGATCTATTCTCATAGCTACGAGAAAGTATCTTTAAATTATAATTAGAAAAGGTGTCTAAGCTGCTCCTGTATTACAGATTGAAGCCGTCACTCAATAGGTTTTAACCACATGTTAAAGAACGTAAACACGATGCAAACAGCGACGGCTAACAACGGGAAAACGTCCCCCGGTATTCCTTTGAATTCACTTTCTTTCCTTCCTGTTCTTCGTCTTTATTCTATTCTTTTATGTCCTGCTTTATCAGGGCTTGCACAGACAGGAACGACCCCACCTCTGAGCTCTTTGCCCCAAACGCAGCGAGGCCGTCGGGCTTCATTCATACATTCAAGATTCAAGGCTCTCATTGTCATGTGTGCAGAGATATGACCCAGAACACCTGAGGTCACAGGCTCCTCCTCCAACAGTGCAACACAATAACACAGATACAATTGTACAGGTGAATACGAAATAAATATAACTAGTGCAAGGAGATTCTATTTCTAAGTAATTGGAATATGACATATTAGATAAATAATGTGTAAGTTGCAAACAGATGAATGTCATGGAAGTTCAGGTGTTTAACGGTCTGATGGCCTGTGGGATGAAACACGGCATCATCCGGGTTTAATGAACAACTTATGAAGCTCGGTTACTCTGAATGGAAATGATAAAACAGGATATATAGACGGGGGGCCGGCTGTGCACAGACGGGAGGGGGAGGGTTTGAGTTTGGGATTGCGGCGGTGCATTTGCATAAAGGGCAGGGCAGTTTGCCCAATGGTGGGAAAGGTTGGCATCACGCCTTTCAGACTGGCAGCGAGGGGAGACTGGAGAGAGAGACAGAGAGAGGGGGTGATGGGGGGCGGGGGGAGGTAGTCATAGTGCATCCCTTGTTCAGAAAGAGGAGGTTCCTCTCTGTTGGCAGCAGCGACGGCTAAACCTCCAGTTTGATTGTGTGCGAGATTGGCCCTTTATTTGTCTGATTGCAAAGCGTTCAGCGGTGCATTAGCAGCTTTCTGCAGACGGCACACATGTCTCAGAGTTTATATACCATACCATAATACTTTAATGGTCAGATATTTGACTTGCATCACAGCAGCTCCATGTGTAACATCAACAGACAGATATCAAGACACGTGAAAAACAAACAACAAACATTTAACATAGCATCAGGATCAGAGGGCCTTCAGCGTGCATCTGATCTGGACTCAGCTCTGTGTTCACTGAGAGGTAAATACAGAGCTTCAGTCTGACTTTATTGAATCACGGGACTCTGTATCTCTGATTGGATGGTAGCAGTGATATCGTGTGCAATCAGATCATCAGGCGGGTTTTTGGGGGGAAGTTTCATCATGTCAGCGTCGGCCACCCTTTTTATCCGCAAGCGGCAAAGGTTAACGGTCGTGTTGATTTGGCTTGATGGTGATTCAGACGTGTTCCCAGCTATTTGTACCGGGCACAAAGACAAGCACAGGCCTGAGAGTGTGTGTGCGTGTGTTCCTGTGTGTGTGTGTGTGTGTGTGTGTGTGTGTGTGTGTGTGTGTGTGTGTGTGTGTGTATATTTATTAATCTCAGAAAGAGGTATTCAAATAAAAAGTACGTAATAAACAAATGAGCATACTAGAGAGATAACATTTCAGACATACGGGAAAGCCTGTTTACACACACACACACACACACACACACACACACACACACACACACACACACACACACACACACACACACACACACACACACACACACACACACA
>NW_011356221.1:147752-149463 GCF_000735185.1 Notothenia coriiceps
TAATAGTGGAACTAAAGCTACATAAACTGTTTTATTAACACATTTCCACAATATTCTTTTGATCTGTTAGCAATGAAAGGCTGTAATATTGCAGGTATGACAGCCTTTCATTGCTAACAGATCAAAAGAATATTGTGGAAATGTGTTAATAAAACAGTTTATGTAGCTTTAGTTCCACTATTAATAGGATGGAGGCTGTTGGAGGTGAAATATTGGTAAGACAATTGTTAGATTTTTGGCTATTTATCGGTAAACACAAGATTTGTCTTGGCAAGTAGTAACATATTATGCAAATAATTAGTAAAAACATGTCAAAGTATTTCATTATAACACACAAGATTCTCATTGAAAAGGTACATGTATTTCCCTTTTTAACATCTTTAGTGTAAGTGACTCTTATTTTGAAATGCGTACCCGGAAGTATACGATTTAACGCATCTACCTTGGCAGCGGTTCAGAGAGCGGCTTTCACAGCGGCTTCCCAAACTGCTCTTAATGTGAAAAATACAGAGAAAAACGCCGGGCGCATTCCTGAGACCCGGAGACACCGTGACAGACTGAGCCTGTGTGTGTGTGTGTGTGTGTGTGCGCGCGCTGTGTGTGTGTGTGTGTGTGTGTGTGTGTGTGTGTGTGTGTGTGTGTGTGTGTGTGTGTGTGTGGCTGTGTGTGGCTGTGGTGATGTCATGCTCGTAGGGAGTGAAAGGGCTGATTATTTGGGCTGTTATTCCTGGCTCTGGCTCCGTGACGCTGTGTTTCTGCAGAGTCTCCCCACATCGAGGTAATGACCGCTGCTGAGGGTGTGATGCCGGGAAGCGCACGGCGACCGCAGACCTCCGTAACCCTTCTGCTCTCAACACCCCGATGGTTATTAACCGTGGGGATGAGAAGTCGCCCTGTGTGTGTGTATTAAAGCAACTTTAGCATAAGTAAAGGGATTTCTTAAATCTCACACTGAACACTTGTTAGTTATATCTTTAAACCAGACTATTTGTCCAGGTTTCCCAACAGGCAGATGAAGAAGTGTCTGCTTAACATATGGGTGACGGCATATTGTTTAAAACGACGTCAAGTGAGTCCCTTTGGTTGTTATCCTTCTATGAAAGAACCTGAATGACATATTTGACTTTGTTTTAATATACGTATGTTTGCTTCTATATGATTGCATATGGAAATGAAGGTTAAGAGGGCAAGTAGAGGTATTCAAAACACATATATCACGAATGGAGAGGGACATTATTTCTTTCTACTGGAAGCGACCATAATGTTTTTTGGAATAACCAAATCATGCTGATTTTTTTGGTGCTCAACATCCTGAATATTTCTATTTGATGGAAGATTGCAGCCTTAAAAAACATGGTCTGTTGGGTTCTGAGGTTAAACAAGTGTTTAGAAAGTTAACTTAAGTTAAAGCACCAATATATCTATCTACACATTTCTATTAAAAGAACTGGATGTCTAATGTAATTGTTTTTATTTAACTTTTTGGTTGTTTCTTCTTACTTTTTACCAGCCAAATTCATCGTATGTGTTGTTAACCTGCTTGGCAATAAACCTGATTCTGATTCGGTAATGAACTAAAGAATAAGACGTCTCCTGTGTAGAGCTGAACAATCAATCAATTTTAAATCGAAATTGCGATTTGAAATGATGCGATTATCAAATCGCAAAGCCTGCGATTTTCTTTTACAATCTTTTTTTTTTTTTACAATCT
>NW_011356221.1:149503-155535 GCF_000735185.1 Notothenia coriiceps
CAGCTAGTGCTGAACGATTAATCAATTTTAAATCGAAATTGCGATTTGAAATGATGCGATTATCAAATTGCAAAGCCTGCGATTTTGTTTTACAATCTTTTTTTTTTTTTGTACAATTTTTTTTTTACAATTTTTTTTTTTTCTTCTTGTGTGTCAGTCATCCACACCAATCAGAAGTGCTGTGCTCCNTTCAGTTTGATAAAGTGTTGATGGTACTGAGAGAAAAACCCTTTCCCATAATATCTTTGAAAATATCTGGTATTATGAGAATAACTCTCGTAACCATGAGAAATGTTAAGTGAAATGTGTCTTTGACTGTGTATTAGGGCTGTACCCGAATATCCGAATATTCGTTCGTTGAAGTACTATTCGGGTTTCAATTTCGTTATTCGGATATTCGTTTTTTTTTACACTGCGGCTGCCAAATAGAATTTAATGAAATCTCCAATATCAACGTAAGAGCTTTTGCCTCTTCGGGGGGTGCTAACACTTAACCATAAACGTTATAGTTTACTTTCTCCGTCTTTATATGTAGATATTACTTTTTCTCCGTTAATCTCCGTCACGTTGTTTCCATAGCAACAACAACTTCCTGTCAACAGTGCTACCTCTCCTTCAAAATAAAAGCATGTCCATAAAAAATAGGAAGCCAAGCCAAATTACACTTAAGACATACACAACTGCAACGAAAGTAAGAACCACAATGCGATATCCTTTTCAATTTCAAAGAACACAAATTGGGTTACATTAACAAATAACTATAAAACAACAATACTGTAGAATAACAAAATGGATGCCGTGAATAAAACCGTTTAGTACATAACTCACACAACCTCCACAAATACGTGTTGAAGTGGGCCGAATATCCACACATTCGCTGCTGATTACTACCGAATATCCGGAACATTTTATATAAATTGTTTTTATATTCTGGATTGTGGGAAACAGTATTTCGATCTCTCTCCTGTCAACACAAACTGGAAGATTGACATTAAAGTTGACTTTGACTTTTGAAGGGTCTCAAAGATTTTTCCTCAGAAGTACGAGGTATTTCCAAATGATTACAAGATGAGACATCTTTGTGTTTGCTTTAGGTAACATGAAGCTTATTCCTGTTGCATATCATGTTTAATAATCGTATTGATGCAACAGCGGTAATTCAAGTTTAAAAGTCTCAAAAATGCTACAACTACTGTCAAAAACTGGATGAATGTGAAGTGTTTTGTTAAAGGAGGATGAAGCGTAATTAAGTATTAACTATTGGAGTGACTTTGATGGTTATTGGACTCGGGATTAATTCATTTGGATTCCCGCTGAATGAAGAAATTAAAGGACGGGGAAGTGGAAACAATTCACAAAGGGATTAAATTATTTAAAACACATGCTCAAAGTAAACCGGATTTGTGTTTATGTGGATTCAAAAGTTGTAAATAATCTACAAAATGGAGGAGACCGATCTGATCGGAGCAACTGACAAATAATCCAACTGAAACCGGCATGGACCATGACTATGTTTTAAAAATGCGCCGGTTTGGAAACTTTACGGGCAGAAGAAACATTTCTATTAAATAGAAATGTTTCTTCTGCCCGTAAAGTTTCCAAACCGGCGCATTTTTAAAACATAGTCATGGTCCATGCCGGTTTCAGTTGGATTATTTGTCAGTTGNAGGTCAACCTACTTATAGTTTAAAATTTATTTTTTTAATTGGAATTCCCGTTGTTGACCTTCACGAAAAAAAAGAGAAATACGTAACGTATTTCTAGCCTAGCCCTTTTTTGCCATAGCCGTTGAACAGTTTTAGTTACTAGCCTAGCCTAGCCTCGTTTTTTTCCATAGACCTGTAGGGTATCAACATATAATCCCACACGTGGCTTACCCTGTAAGAACCGGCTTGGCTAATGGCTTTATCCGTGTCACCGGCTTTTTCGCTTACCGCTGGCCGCGTTTACTAATTAACTTAATAAAAAATATATTACATATGGACCCGGAGCCTCTAACAACCAAGGACAAGAACCAACTCTTCACTCACGGACCAGTAACTCCTTCCCATGGACAGTCCGTCCAGGAGCCTCCCTTTTTTCACAGCAGCATTGGATCAGTTCAGTACAGCAGCATTGGATCAAAACAAAATAAAGCTTATCAGTACTCGTTAGCTTACTGCTACAATTAGACACTGCGCCCTGCCCACTCTTTTGCCAGATTTGAGAGAAATAAGCAACCAGGTCTATGAAAACAAGCCCCAAAGAAGCAACACATACATGATGTTGTGTAATTTGAAACCAAAACTAAGGCCTCAGGATGACTTTAAGACTTGAATATGGTCATTTTTGTTTTGTAACATTGAATACAAAATTAAAAAAAAGTATTTAAAAAAAAAAAAAAAAGAATCCCGATCCCCGATTTTTTTGTCCTGATTCCGATCTTTTGAAAATCACGTGATCGGCTCCGATCCCCGATCACGTGATTGGATCGGGACATCTCTATATACAACGTCTTTATCGTGGTCTGCACAAACTTGTCATCATGCGTGTATTCTGCTAACTGCACTGTCCATAACTATTTGATAGGAATACATTTCTAGCCGAGGCTATTTCCTTGTTTTTCGGTGATTTAGTGGGCTCGTTTGTGGGATGTTGCGGATGAGTTTCACCGAGACCGCCTACTCTGAACAACCAATCACCGTACTGACCGCTTCTAAACTCATGCACGAGAATCGACGTAATCCATAACAATGGCGCGTCACTCTTAGTTCACTCTTAGTGATTTATCCTTAGTATGAGTAGGTCTCAGCGGCTTTGTGAATAACTTTTAAGAAAAAACTCCTACGTAAAATGTTTTAGCGCGAGTTAGGAGCACTCCTAGCGGTAAGATAAAATGCTTTGTGAATACGGCCCCTGGTCATTATTTGTAGTTTTTGTGAAAAAACACTTCTTAGCCAATGGATACCGTTCTCATGAATTTTCACTAAATAAGCAAACAAAACTAAATGTCATTACCTTTTTATCCTGGCTTCGTACTCGGTCTTCTGCTTGTTCATCTCCTGTTTGAGACTGGCCACTAGGCTGTGCAGAGCACTGTGGCTCCCGGCTCCATTCCCCACAGTGTATCCCTCACTGTTATCACTGCTGCTGGTGCCCCGACTGCTCCCCCCTGCTCCTTCTCCACTGCCCTCTCTGTTGCTGTTCCTGCAATCCCCCTCTCCTCCTTCACCAGACTTGGGCTCAGTGTCTCGCACCGCTCCATCGATGTCCTCGTAGTGACCTCCGTAGAAGTCCTGCTCGGGACAGGTGGTGGTGGAGGAGCGGCAGGAGGTGGAGTTGTCCGGCAGGGAGATCTCACAGGAGGAGGTGGACCAAGTGGCGCTGTCCACGCTCTGCTTGTCCTCGCAGCTGCTGTTCAGACACGTGTTGGCGATGTGGTTCTGCTGCTGCAGGTTGTGGTGGTTTAACTGGACGTTGTCGTACGTGGACAGGCGGTTCTGATTGGATGTTGGATCCACTTGGGTGCCGTCTCGGGTTTTGTTGTTGTCGCGTAACGTGACGCAGCCGTTTGGTACCCACAGACCGTTGCGGCCGTTCAGACCCACATCAGTGCCGGATAGGCCCATACGCACAACTCCAGTCCCGTTCCCTCCGGTGCTGCTACCACTCGTCACACCACTGGTGCCCATTTTGGTGCCGGAGCCTTTGAGCGTCCCACTGCGGCGCACCGGTAAACTCCCGCCTCCTGTTAGAGTCTGGCTCTTCTCCTGACTGGGGTCTGAAGAGGGCGAGGAGCTGAAGGAGCCGTTTGTTACGATCCCGCTGCCCTTACTGAAAGCTGGGTTCTTTTTAACCGTCATTGGTGGACTGCGGGTGATGTCAAAGCGTCCGATGACACCGCTACGAGGGCTGGCCGATCGCGGGGAGACGTTGTTGTCCACGTGCTGGCGGTGTGACGGAGATTCGGGTGCTTCCCAAACACACTGCCGCACTACCTGTGTATTGTTGTTCTCGGTGTTCTGGGTCACCGTAGTGATGGCGGAGGTATTTGTGGTGGCTTGTCCACGTGGCAGCTCGATGTTGTTGTTGTTGACAAGCTCGAGGGCCGTGGGGCTGTCCTCTTCCAGGGGGAACAGCACGTCTTGGCGGCCAATCAGAACGGCCATGAGCTGCTGGACCAGAACAGTACCTGAAAAGATGAGACCTGAATCAGTATCTTTCCTTTTGAAATGTGCATATAGTTACTCTTAACGTTACAATAATGTCAGCATGCCAGAATACTGACCTTCCATAATAGCGACTGGATCCTCGACCTTCGGCCTCAAGATATTTGGCCCGAAGACTGTGGCCAAGTTTTGGACGCTCATTTTATTCACCCCTGAATACGACTGGACTTCATCTAGAAATCTGGCAAAACAACACATTTGAATAAACATTTCCCTGTTATATTAACAGTATATATTTATCATGATTTTACTTAAATATAATTTTAAAAACAATTATTACCTGCAGATGTACTTCAGAAGGTTGTAGTTTACCCGAGGTAGACCTTCCACAAGCTTTCTCAACTCCTTCATACCCTGCAGATGATGCAATTACTTTTTAATCACACCAACAGACTGAATAGACAACACAACAAATCAGTGAAAAATAATTAAAATATATTCTACGATATTTAATATGAAAATGTTTAGAGGACCAACGTTTCTCTCAGCGATTGATTTTCATTAAAGCAATGCTTTGATTTTTCAGAGAACAAAACAAATGGTACTAAAATCCATTATTAGTAATCTAAAAACAATTAGTATGAAATTATTCCTATCACCTTCTGGGGAATGCTTACAAAGGTATGTTTTATTTTATAATCAGAGTTAATATTGTTCCTCTTTATGAGAGCTTTTACTATGCTAACCCATGTGTGGTTGTTTTTTGATTTTCAAAATGCAGAAATGTTTTCAAATAAGACAATCATCAAACACAATTCTGATTTGTAAATGTTCTAATCTGAAATGAGCTCACAGGATTACAAACAACCAAAACCTGCTGCAATCCAATGACAAACTGGTAACCTTTTCTTTTATTGTGAATTCTCCTCACTGTTCCTTTTTTAGTTCAAAGTCCTTGGAAGTTTCACAGGCATGGCAGTACTAATCTATGCTTGAGGTGGTAACACTTGAATACAAGATCCAAGCACATGCACACAAATGCACAAAACTTGGGCTCTAGTGTAAATGAGAGGAGGAGGAGGATTAAGAGACTGTGAGGAAGCCAAAGACTCGCCCCCTGCTGTGAAGCATTATCTTTAAAGTGTGAGAGAAATCCTATTTAGAGACCAGCTTTAATCCCACAGCGCAGCACTTCGGATGATTTATGTGAGAGTTTTTCAGTGCTCACTTCTGTGGATGTGTAGTATAAGCAAGGTACAGGTAGGAAGAAACCAATCAAGCGCTATTTTTTACCATTTCATCATCTTTGCTGAGGAGCTTTGCGGAGGCCAGGAAATCGTCAAACTTGTTGAAGGGGACGACGGGCTCCGGCAGCTCTCTGAGGTACAGCTTCAGGAGAGAGGCCACTGTGTGCACATCCGTGTTACTGCACAGGAACATCACAGACAGAAATAGATAAATTATTATTGGTACATGGCATGGAGGCAAACAGAAATCCTCATGAATACTCTTGCAGCAAGAGGACTTCAGGGAAATCTTAAAGGCAGCTGTCTGTAGTGTTGTGTTTCAGAATCAGGGATTCTTAATTGATCCCCGGGGGAAAAATGGCATTACATTACAGTTACTGTACACCCATTTAAGAATAGAAATACAGTATATATAATTATAGAGACATTAAAACTGTGGTAAGCACTAGTATGTAGGGATGGGTATAATTTGAAATTTATCGATTCCGATTCCGGTTCTGCTTATCGATTCCGGTTCTTATCGATTCCCCGTTTCGATTCCAAAATTGTAAAAGAAAGAGGTCAAACGTTTAGATAACAAAAATATCTTTATTCTTTTAAGCTTTAACTGACATTTTTACAAATAAAAAATATGGAT
>NW_011356221.1:155580-155839 GCF_000735185.1 Notothenia coriiceps
CGATCCAATCACGTGATCGGGGATCGGAGCCGATCACGTGATTTTCAAAAGATCGGAATCAGGACAAAAAATCGGGATCGGATTTTTACATTTTTTTTATTTTTTTTTTTTTATTCAATGTTACAAAAAAAAAATTACCATGTTCAAGTCTTAAAGTCATCCTGAGGCCTTAGTTTTGGTTTCAAATTACACAACATCATGTATGTGTTGCTTCTTTGGGGCTTGTTTTCATAGACCTGGTTATTTCTCTCAAATCTGG
>NW_011356221.1:155912-170516 GCF_000735185.1 Notothenia coriiceps
AAAATGGGAAAAATCGGTATCGGCAAATTGTCAAAATCAAATGATCGGAATCGGATCGGGAGCAAAAAAAGGTGATCGGGACATCCCTAGTTAAGAGTACTTTTCCTCTGGATCGATGTGTCGTCTGCACGTTCCAACAGGACAGCAGACTGTGTTTTATTAAATCTCCATCAACTCAACACAGATCAGACTCTTCTTGGACTATTTCATCTGTTCTCTGTCCTGTATATGTTCATGTTGCTCTGCTGGGGGAGCCTGGGACCTTTCTTCATTGCCGTATCTACACTGGGGCCATGATGAATCATATTCTCATCAAACCACGGAGACACTGAGGAGTTTGTGTTCTTAAAGCTAATCAAAGACAAACTCTCTGGAAGGAATGAGAGCCCCCGAGGCGGTTTAGTTTTTATGATAGAGATTTAATAAAACAATATGTGATGGCCTGTTGGAACGTGCAGACGACATATCGATGAGGGCAATGACGTCAGTCCAGAGGAGGAATGTGGCTTTAGTGCATTGTGTACGAGTACTCAGCTTAAGGTTCATCTCGAGTATTAACCGCTTTTTACTTCTGCTCCACTGCTTCTCCGAGGTAACAACCTTTTTAGGTACTTTTTAAATAAATAACTTGATGTGTTTGTCTGATATATATATACTTCTAATCTACTCCATAGTTACACATAGTATGCAGACTTTCTCAGACTCTTTGTTTCGGATCTTGTTTGAAGAAATGTTTACCGTATGACTCTAAATTGTAATATTTAAAGATCAGATTTGGGGTTTTGCAGGATCTCTTGCAGCCGGATTGGCTTTTCTTCCAATTATTCTCAAAGCAAACAGAAACAAACAACAAGTGTACATGTTAAACACTTCAAACCCACATAAACCCGACACAGCAGCATACAAACAGACAATATCAATTGCTGCCCTGTATGCACGAGGGAACAAGCTGATAATACTCTGAACTAAATACCATCTTGAACTCAGGACTAAAGTACTTTCTTTTGTGTTACTACTTTGACTTCAGTATAGTATCTATATACTTCCTCCACTGCTGTATGTATTATACCCAGCTTAACGCCACATGGACCTTGTTGATTCTGCTGCAGGAAATCAGGGCTTTGTGTCCCTGCATGCTGCCTCATAGTATGGGTGGAGAGACTGTTGATGGAGCTCTGGAGGTGGAGGAGGCCGGTTGGTTTTCACCCAGGCAGCGGAGCCCTTTTGTGGGGCAGGAATGTGCCGTGCGTGCCTCTCAGCTGGTCCCCCCCAGCAGGGCACGTTAGCACGCAGCCACCGCAAATTGCTTGCACATTTTTCACACATAGTAACGTGCTGGTTTGTGAACTCGGAGAAGTGCAACCGACCGAGTTCTGGGGGTCTTTACGCATCACTGGAACCCCCAAAATGTACTTTTTCCACCCTGTCTTTTTCTAAGGATGAACACGACACAAAGATACTTTAATGAGGATTGTTCTCGCAATACAGCAGCCTCATTTACAACATCACCAAGGAGACGTGGTTAGGAGAAGCGGACGTTTAACATACCTTTACAATCACTGAACACAACATGTTTTAAGACCCTTTAACGTACATTTGATTTGCAATTAATTTCAGGAATGACTACAAATTACATGCAGATTTTTCACACATAGTAACGTGCTGGTTTGTAAACTCTGAGAAGTGCAGCCGACCGAGTTCTGGGGGTCTTTACGTATCGCTTGCACCCCAAAAATGTACTTTTTCCATTCTGTCTTCTTCTAGTTATTAACATGGCTTACACGATACAATGATACTCTGAGGGGAAATGTTCTTGCAGTACAGCAGCCTCATTCACAACATCAGCAGGGAGACATTTTTAGAAACGGACATTTAAAATCACTGAAGACAACATGTTTAAAAAACTTTAATGTACATTTGATTTGCAATGTAACTGCGTATTTCATTCAGCTTTGAATACAAATTACTTAAACATTTTTCACACATAGTAACGTGCTGGTTTGTAAACTCCGAGAAGTGCAACCAACCGAGTTCTGGGGGTCTTTATACATCACTTGTCCTCGCAGTGTTTGAACGTACTTTTCCCTTCTTGTCTTTAAAATATAATCATGTGTCTGACCCCTGAATTATTCCAACGATCATCATGGATTTCGCAATACGATGACACTTTATTATCTGGAATTGTTCTTGCAACACAGCAGCTCCATTTGCAACATCAAGAAGTACAAATATTTAAGGCAAGAAATGAGGAAACATTACATAACAGTCGCTGATGTTCAAGACCCTTTAGCGTACATTTGATTTGCAATGTAACTGCGTATTTCACTTCAGGATTGAATACAAATTGCTTGCAGATGTTTCACACATAGTAACGGGGGAAGTGCAACCAACCCTGTTCTGGGGAACTTTACGCATCACCTGCCCCCCAAAAGATGACTCAGAGCGTGGGGTGTTTGAACGTACTTTCCCCCTCTGTTTTTAAAATATGATCATGTGTCTGAACCCCTGAAATGTTCGAATGATTATCATGTGGGCTGACACGGTATGAGGACACTTTGACGGGAATTGTTATTGCAACACAGCAGCTCCATTAGCAACATCGAGAAGTACAAATATTTAAGGCAAGAAACAAGGAAACGTTACACAACAATCACTGAACCTGTTTAAGACCATTTAATGTACATTTAATACGGGGTTAAATTCATTTAAGATTGGCTACAAATTGCGTGCAGATTTTTGAGGTGCTGGTATGTCCAGCCAGCGCTATGTGAGTTCTTTACGCATCACTTGCACCCCCAAAATGACTCAGAGTGTGGGGTGTTCAGAAGTACTTTCCCCCCCTGTCTTTCAAATATAATCATGTTTGTTTCCCCAGAATATTTCTAATGATTGTCACGGGGGCTGACACGCACAATAATACTTTTCTGGGAATCTGTATTGCAACACAGCAGCTCCATTTGCAACAACAAGGCATCGTCTCTTGAACTTTATGCATCACCTGACCTCCAAAGTGTGTGGTGTGTTATGATGTCCATTTTCCTGTATTTAAAATATAAACATGTGTCAATCACCCGAATGCTTTAAGTATGAAACCTAAATGATTACACGATACCAGAATCAGAATATCTTTATCGTCCTTGTACTCAACGACATTTCACAGACTTCTGAGGCAAGAGGTCATTAAATGTTAATTAAATGAACACATTTGAATGTTATATGTTGTTGGCAAGCCGTGTTCACTGTGTGTTACTTCAGACACTGGCTTTGATATTAAAACAACAGCAAGCTAGAGAAGATGTCAGGATCCACGTCACTGCAACGTCCCATCTCCTAGACCCCTAAATGGCTATTTCATAAAGGTAGAAACTAGAGGGCGGCAGGAAGTGAAGGAAAGAACTAGTTTTCACTCTTATTGCAGGTGCGATATGATTCGTGATCTCAGAGGGATTCATCATTTCTGGAACCTGTTCATCGAAAAGTGTGTTGAAATGACCATAGTGTGATTATTTTAATTATTCTCTCCAGCTCGAGAATACATTCAGATATTTTCCGCACTTTTTGAATCATAAAAACATAATCGGGTCTGTAGACATGACTCCATTTGTCCAAGTACGTCCAAAGGCCTCACGGAACCCTAATGTTGTGTTCAGGGTCCTGGATCTACTGAACTCAGTTTTTTTAGCTTCCTACTTCTATGGCTTTTTCTCGTTATATGGAATATACTGTATAATATATATAAGATATGATATAACACACGTTTTGTCTTAACCACATTTTGCCATTGCCATGCTGCACTTGTCCAAAATGCCATTTCGAGTCAAACTGCAATTGAATGTTAGAGTTTTCTATTAAACGAGACCAGTTTTGGATAACATACCCACCTCTTGCATCTTTACACTCTGAGTGAGTGAATCTGCATCTCCTCCCCCTCGGTTCTGGCTCCGGGCCGGGGTCAGGGGTCGGGAAGGGAGGGGGGGTCGGGATCTGTCAGGGGTCGAGGACTCTGGGCTGGGCAGGAGAGGAGCTGATGAAGGGCCCGGCGGCTCCGAGGCCCTCAGGTCAGCCGGACCAGCGTTTAATTGGTCTAACGAGAGGCAGCCTTGGATAGGTCGGAAACACAGCGCATTGTGGGTCAGGAACAGAAAGGGCTGCAGTTTTTGAACTTCACTTAAGTTAAAGATATTATTAGTGATGTGGGAAACCTTTAAAAGGGTTAAATCAATTATGTTTTCATTATTTGGCTTGATTTGGAGTACATTTTTTCTTCAAAAGTCGTTGTGGAGTGTAATGAAGTACAGTTGTTATGTTATCTCACCTTACGAGTACTTTTAGTTTTGGTACCATACGTTTATTTTGATGCAAGTACTTGTAGTTAATATCTCGAAGGCAAGACCTTTAATTGAGTAATTTAGCATAAAAGTACTTCTTCCACCTCTTTTCAAAAGTCAGACACCGTTGCCTGAATACAAAATAAAGAGATCTAATATCCCAGGGGTTTAAATGTATTTAATTTCACTGCCTTTTACGTTTTAAATTGTTCTTATTTAACATAATTATTTGCACAATTGACGTATCATGCACAAATATATAGCATATATTTCCTGATCATTAACAGACTGACATTCATGTAGCTCTGCAGTGTTTCACAATAAAGTGGCTGTAAACGGAATAATATAAGACCAGTTAAATTACAATATTGTGTCTGTATCGATATTTTCATTAACATTTAGATTTTTTTTTTGGTGGAGTTAATTATAAGCATGCAGTAAAATAAGATCATTTAAAGTTGATAACCCCCCGGATTATTAACTGTTTTAACCGACAGCCCCTCTCCGTGCTGCGGAGCTTGGCAGCCCCTCATGAAGCCCCTGTTTCCCGGAGTAAAAAGCCTTTCTCTCCTGAAAGAGTTAATCTGAAGTTGGCAGCCAACTCTCTCAGACGTGCGGAGAATAAAAAAATAAAGGCTTCAAAATCATTCCTTTTGTCTCTGTTTAAATCGAGCTGGACTGTTTTGTGCATCACTTTTCCAAAATGCAATCGACGCTTTTGCAACAGAACAAGGGGCGTAAAAATCACAATCACCAAAATACCATAACGGCATGATAATTAAACCTACCTAATTAAGCTATTTGTTTTAAAAAGGCACGATTTGTGGTGTTTTTAATAAGAGGATAAGACACAAAAAGGTCCAGATCTTAACACCTATAATATTGAATATGTATTCATGCGTCCTCCGGGTCATGCGAGGCCTGACACGTTCATCACTCGGTAGAAAAACATTTTAAACAGATTTTTCCATGTGTTTCGTTTTAATCGACGTCGGGTTTTAGTTTCGATGCCAGCCACTCTCTTTTTTATATCCATGTTATTCCTGGCACCCTCCGTCCATGATGTCTTCACTCTTTTTTTATTCATATTTCAAGAAGAGAGAGGAAAAGTGATGGCGCATTTTTAATAGTTTGGCTGAGTGTTCCCGTCTTATTAACGGATCATGTGTGTGGGAACAAGCAGAGGAACATGTACTAAAGGACTTTAAACGGGTGAGTTTATTAGAGAGGGTTTTATTGATCACTTACAGGCCCAATAATCCACATCGTGTTGACGGGACTCTGTTTTATCTCTGGGGCTTTTACGGTGAAAATATAACACGCCGGAAACGCGATTTTGTTTGTGGGGCACGCGAACCGCTATTCCGTGCACGTGTGGAAATATCATTAAGTAAACAGCGACAGATAATTCGAAACAAACGCAAATTAAAGCTGGAGGCCTTCATTTAATTCCCAGGTGATATTATTACTTGCTTTGACAGCATGAATAAGGTTTTAATAAAGCAAAGTTAGTGAGACAGTTAGTACAGAGGAGACATGCACATATAATTTCACCCACAGAGGCTCTGGATGTTTCCACTGCCTCCAGAAACAATCTGCATAACAGTTATTCCGGGATGCTTTGAGTCCCTTTTCTCTGCATGTGGAAGGCAAACAGCATAGCTAAGGAAAATGACTTAAACCCCCTTGTAGTCAAATTGCAGTGACATGTGAATGCTGCTTTATTTGCATTTTGGCAGGGTCACCCAGAGAGACTTAATGTGAGCAGCAGACACACAAGGAGACGCGTTCAAGTGTTTGTGTGAATTGCAAAAAAAATCCTTTATCCTTTATTTGAGTAAAAGTAGAAATACTAATTGGAAATACTCACAAATACTCCGTTACTTGAGTAGAGCAACAAAAGTATTATTAGCTAAGTGTATCAAAAGTAAAGGTACATATGCAGACGGGCTCCTTCCACAGTATTTTAATATGATAGAATATATATATATATAATCCTGTTTTTATCACAAAAAATTGATGTTATCATTGTAGGTTGTCAATATTAGATACTTTCATTGTAATAATATGAATTTATTATGAAGAAAGTAGTAACTTTGAGTGTTAAATGAGTAAAAAGTACAATATTTGCAGTGTTTTGGAAGTATAAATTAGCATCAAATAGAAATACTTTGGTACAACTTTCTCAAATGACTACCTAATTACAGTCCTTGAGTTAATGTACCTACCTCCACTGCTATTGCAGGTGTTGATGGGTAAATAACTATATTTATCTCTTCTCACACACACACACACACACACACACACACACACACACACACACACACACACACACACACACACACACACACACACACACACACACACACACACACACACACACACACACACACACACACACAAGCTTCCCTTTGTGTGGAGGTGTGTGTCCGCTGTGTGAACAGATGATGGCTGTGAGTCGGTGTTTAATTTCAAGATGAAGCTGAAATATATTTGCGATTGTCGTGCGGTCGGGATGTTTATTAGTGAGAGAATAGAGTGGGTATTGTTCGGGCGTGTGTGCATTGTTTGCATAATGCCATGTCGCTTTGGTGAGAGGAGAAGGTCAATAACCTCGGTCATTATTTAAAGACTTACACTTCCTTGGCATAAGCTCTGGCTTTTCTCTTTGGCAGTTTGTCATTTTCTTAGAGCTGCAGCTAACCATCGTTTTCATTATAGTTTATCTGATGCTTACGGTCCCGATTTATCCTTTTGTCTATAACCTCGCACACTGTGCCTATACGGATTTTCCAGGTGCTCAGTTTTGTGTGAAACGAGGCCAGGAACGTCAGATCTGTACGGCTTGTTGGTGCTTTTGCTTAGAAATAACTGTAACGGCAGGCTTTTAATCAAAACAGTTGCCAGTGCATTTTCTGTTGTTGGAATAATGGACTGCTATTTCAATTAGTCTGTCCATTATCTTCTTTGAAATCGGTTGGTGGTTTTCGAACACAGTGTTTCCCAAAGCACAAGAGAACGTCCTCAAATGTCCCGTCCACAACTTGGTGCTTTACTGTCTTTAAAGAATAAAACAACCCGGGAAATATTCACATTGAAGCAGCTCGAGGCGGAGAATTGTAAAGTTTCTTCCTTTGAAAAATGACCTGAAGCCAATTCATGGATTAGCAATTAATGTAATAAAGGATTTCAACCAATGGATAGAATTTGATTTGCTTGATTTGTGACCATCCGTCCTCAACAGATACTCAGTTTTGTGTCACACACGGCGAAAGGATTGTTGAGACGTCGGACCTAGAAACCAGTTTGGTGTTTTTGCTTAACGATCGGTCGATAATTAAAATAGTTGCCGTTGGATTTTCTGTGGATGGAATAATCCGGTTGCTCTTAATCTGTCCAGTCATTTCTTTATGAATTGCTTAGTGGTTTGGCCATGACGTGTCAGAAACTGGTGAAACATGTCGATCAGTGTTTCCCAAATGTCTTCTTTTTGATATTTAGTTTAATGTCATAAAGCAGTCTTTGATCTCATTCATGAAGTCCATAAGATACTCGAAAACTTGGGTAAAATTTGTATTTAAGGCAAAATATCAAATGTTTCGTACTTTAACAAACTCCTCCTAGAGATTTGATCAGATTGACTTCAAATGTGGTCCGTAGCATCTCAACACCTGACAGATATCAAAATCTTTTTTTTTAATCTTTCCATTATTTGTCTTAATTTCTATTGGCTAATGGTTTGGTTGATAACATTTCAAAGACTAAGATCAAATCCTTTACTGTCTTCTTTTGTCTTCCAAAGATATTCAGTTTACCGTCTGTAAAGAAACTAGAAAACGTTGATACATCTTTACCAGGCTGCCATCTTTGAATGCAACCCTGAATCCGAAACTCATTGCATTATAACTTTTGTATTATTCATGCCAAAGGAAAGCAGCACATCCACATTGTTGTGAACCCGGACACTAGTTTGGTATTTCTTCTTTATAAATGTGTCGATTATCCAAATATTTGCAGTTTATTTTTTGGTTAATCGACTAACCCGATCAGCTCTACTCCCTCCACTCCATGTAGTGTTAATGGATCAAGTCCTAGATGACATCGTAGAGGTCTGTCGCCTTGTTTTGACCGTGCTCTAAGATACAACTCCCTTTTATTGATTAGTTTGGAGCCCAGCCCAGCGTTGGTGTGATCCAGCAGCACTTTAGCTCCAGACTCTCTGTCTGTGTGGCAGGTGCGACTCTGAATGACACGACGCCACGACCAGGCAACACGGCAGCCCTCGCCAAAACCCTTTAGGGGGGTCGTTGTTCCGAAGAAACACCACAAATGTGGGTTCTGGATTTCGTGTGAGACGTCAAACACTCAATCCTGAATGTCCTCGTCCAACATGAGAGCAACATGCTAACAGAGGTATCCCAATGACAGGATGTGTGATTACCTAGAAGAGCATCAGGACTGTTTGAGGCATATGATAGCTATGTGATTAACATGATGATTCAGCCTCTATGGAGAGAGACATATGACAAGCATGATCATTTCTGACGTGGAGATAATCTGAAGTAAACATTGAATACTGCTTTCTATTCCTCCATCTTGTGACTGGGTAACTCCCTCTCTTGGATATCAGCATGTGAAGGACACTGTTCAGGAACTAGTTGATGCTCTGTATGTGATGACTACTTCCATTCTGGAGAGGATCACAGATACATGGATCCTGAGGTTCAAGCTCAAGCCGGGGACCAGGGATTATTAACATTTTTAAGTAATTCAGAAAAAGTCAGATTTTGAGAAAAAGTCATAATTTTGAGATTTTTGAGAAAAAGCCAGAATGTTGAGATTTTTTTAGAAAAAGACAGAATTTTGAGATTTTTTTGAAAAAAATAGAATGTTGAGATTTTTTTTAGAAAAAGCCAGAATTTTTTGATTTTTTTGAAAAAGCCAGAATTTTTTGATTTTTGAGAAAAAGCCAGAATTTTGAGATTTTTGAGAAAAGTCAGAATTTTGAGAAAAAGTCAGAATTTTGAGATTCTTTAGAAAAATACATAATTTTGAGATTTTTTAGAAAAAGTCAGAATTTTGAGATTCTTTAGAAATATACATAATTTTTAATTTTTTTTTGAAAAAGACAGAATTTTGAGAAAAAGCCAGAATATGACAAGCATGATAATTTCTGACGTGGAGCTAATCTGAAGTAAACATTGAATACTGCTTTCTATTCCTCCATCTTGTGACTGTGTAACTCCCTCTCTTGGATATCAGCATGTGAAGGACACTGTTCAGGAACTAGTTGATGCTCTGTATGTGATGACTACTTCCATTCTGGAGAGGATCACAGATACATGGATCCTGAGATTCAAGCTCAAGCCGGGGACGAGAGATATTTTCCCGGTGAGCGTTTCCGTGACGTTCGATACCCTGAAATCCTCAGACCTCTAAATCATGTCGTCACCGATGTGTGTGAACGGCGCCTCTTTGTTTGCGCTGGTAAACCCAGGAGCAGCTGCCGGTGGAGGGTCTGCAGGGAAGTGTGTGTCCTCTCTCTGCCATCCTCTGCCAAGGTGGCATTATGCAAGGGGGAGAAAGAGAGGGGCGAGACAGACAGAGAGGGATTGGGGGGGGAGGCGAGGGTGATGGCGGCCATCGTAAAGATGGAGGAGGGCTGCAGGAGAGGACGTGCTCCCTTGAACTTTGCCTCGGTGTCAGAGTGGAACTTGTCGATTTGGCAAATTGTGCGACGTCGGACAAGGCGGGCGCTCTCCCCTACACTCCCACCTGCTCTCCCCCCTCTTTATCTCCCCCCACTACACCCACCCCCTCTCTCTCTCCTCTTTCTCTTTCCCCTCCCTTTCAGCTCTTGAAGCTAACGCATTGGCTGGGCTACAGGCGTCTTGTTGCCAAATAGGTGGGCCTTATATCGGCGTTGGCAGCGGCTCAAGCGATGGTTAGGGAAAGAGCGCGGAGAGGACGAGAGACGGCGAGCGAGGCAGAAAGGGAGAGAGAGAGAGTTGGAGAGAAAAGGGGAAAAAAGAAGCGGCACTCGGCTCTGCCAGCGGTCGTATTCGCTCGTCCAACATTGATTCGGCTCTCTGGTTTTTTTCTATTCTGCTCTCCCTGGCCCCCCCATCTGTGTGTGTGTGTGTGTGAGAGAGTGTGTGTGTGTGTGTGAGCCTTGCGCCGGGCCCAGGGATCAGAACAGACACCACTTACACTTTGCCAAGGATTTTTTTTTTTTTTGTCAAGGTTCATTTTTTTTTTTTTTTTTTTGGAAAGCACAAAGGACTGGTTATTTTAAGTCCTTCTATTTTTGAAGTCGTTTCAAAAATAATGCATTACTGTTAAAAATAACTATTTTTACTCGACAAGTTTTTATCTTTTTTGGTGTTTTTGTGTGTAATGAGCTTCTGGCTGTGATCCCATCACAGTGAATTTTCCTCGTCCGATTACATTTTTTCTTCGGTTTTTAAACTTTGCCCCGGTGCTTTTTCACTGAGCAGCATATTCCGCTAATTATTTTTTACAACCTCCCCAAGTTTTTTTTTTTTTTCATCTACTAATTCTCCACAGCGTGCCAAGGCAGCGTTTACATTGGGGAGCGCGGGAGAAAGAAAAAAAAAAAAAAAAACTGGTGCAGGAGATTTTTTTTTTCACTTTAAACGCTGTGCCAAATTTATGATGAGAGTGCAAAATGGTAACTACCAGGCCGTCTGTCTTCCTGTAGCCGTGTGGTTTTCTTTCTGCCTGCTTTCAGTGTGTAGTGGAAATGTGAGTCTGGTTGCAGCTCCCATTGCATGGTCGCTCAGATAGGAAATGGTATGGCTGATCTGTTAGCGGCACATTTCAACAGTGGTCTCGTGGCGAAGCGTCCGGTGTGCGGCCCCCCCGGCACGGGAGCGCTGTGGCGAGATCTGGGCTTTGTTGCCCAGAGATATGTAGTGAAGGTATTACGGAGCAGCACAATAACTTTCTCTTTTAGCTGGAAGGAAAACTGGGAGCGCAACTTGGCTCAGCTTTCCCGTTTTCAGTTCTGTGTCGTCCTGAATGTCTCTGTCTTTATTTAGGAAAAGGAGGCTTTGCATTTTACTGTTGGGATTCATGTTCTTGCTAATTGATGTATACCGTACATTTTTTAATTTAATTTCTGTGGGAATTTATAATCTTTTTAATTGTATATTTATTTCAGTTTTAATTTTCATTTATTCAACAATTAAAATGTTTGTTAATTGCTTTATTTTTTGTATGTTTTAATTGATATTTTATGCTTTATAATTGTAAATAACTATTTAATGTTTTGACGTATTTAAAGAGAAGATTATTTAAATGTATTTTGGGAATTTTGCAAATATTTATATTTAATGAACTTGCATTTAAAATAATTTTACAAACAATAATCATATACATATTTTTAATTATCACATATTTAGTAAATTGTCACCATGGCCTCCTTTTCAATTAAATTGTTTTGAAATGCTTAATTGTAAGCATTTGCCGTTTTTCAAAGTAAAAGCCTTTTCTCCCTCCTAACACCCTCTCCCTCTCTCTCTCTTTCCTCAGGATGAATTTCACCCCTTCATCGAGGCCCTCCTCCCCCATGTGCGTGCCTTCTCCTACACCTGGTTCAACCTGCAGGCCCGCAAGCGCAAGTACTTCAAGAAACACGAGAAGAGGATGACGAAGGACGAAGAGCGCGCGGTGAAGGACGAGCTGCTGGGCGAGAAGCCGGAGATCAAGCAGAAGTGGGCGTCGCGCCTGCTGGCCAAACTCCGAAAGGACATCCGGCCGGAGTTCAGGGAGGACTTTGTGCTCACCATCACGGGGAAGAAGCCCCCCTGCTGTGTGCTGTCCAACCCCGACCAGAAGGGGAAGATCCGGCGCATAGACTGCCTCCGACAGGCGGACAAAGTGTGGCGCCTGGACCTGGTGATGGTCATCCTGTTCAAGGGGAGTCCGATGGAGAGCACGGACGGAGAGAGGCTGGTGAAGTCTCCGCAGTGCTCCAACCACGGACTCTGTGTGCAGCCGCATCACATCGGGGTCGCCGTGAAGGAGCTGGACCTCTACCTGGCCTACTTCGTGCACTCGCCAGGTACACACACACACACACACACACACACACACACACACACACACACACACACACACACACACACACACACACACACACACACACACACACACACTCTGTTTGTTTTCGAGATGTTTTTGTTTTTAAATAGTCGTGGTGAAAATGTTTCCGTTAGACCGGCCCACTTTCTCTGAGGAAAATATGACACATTTAGAAATGGGAATATTAGGTTTGTTAGAAATAATATATTTACTCAAACAAGGATCATTCTTTGTCGAACTAAATAGCAACATGTAAAATATTGAAGCTAAATTAACATAATTATATTAAATCATTAACAATGTGTTTTAATGCCAAACAATGGAAAACATGAAGCTTATATTTAATAAATGTATTATTTATTGTTTGTTATTTATTATGTATTTTAATCTGATCAAATGCTATTCTCATTACTAGTGTCACCGCACTGAGAACAGAACAGATATGAATTACATATTAATCACTTTGGGCAGTTTTCATGTAATTCTGTTTTTAAAATAAAAATACATTTCAACCATATTTAGAGTAATACTTATACATAATGGAGAAATACAATAATAACAAGAAAGAGTAAAAAACTAAAGAAAGGGAGGTCAGAAAATAAAAGAAATTGAGTATTATTGAAAGTGTGTCTGAATCTCATATTCCCAGACGCTCGGACCCTAAATGTGTTTTTTTTGGGTTAATATTCCAATTATCTTCCACTTTGCACGTTACCTCAGTCTGTGTCCGAGGGTCAGGTGACTGCAGGTGGAGTCATGTGACCTCCTCCTCCCTTTTGGCAGGGAGTGTTTACCTCAGCGCTACTCCTGACCCACAATGCACTGGGGCCACCGGCGGCTCAGACTAACTCCTGGAGCCCCGTGGAGGAAACCCCTCTCACTGCTCTCTGACCGATGTGTGTCACATTTTACTATATACTTTCTCATATTAATATGCAGTATTTGATTTGGTTTAAATTACTGTAAGCATGCAGTCATTTTCTTCGTCTTATCTTAAATAAAATAGTTTTTGTATTTTTGTATTTCCTGCTTGCTCAAAAGGCTTTCGGAGGTGGAAGGCTCTTGATTGGTCTGTTCAACACTTTGCATATAACACTAGAAAGCGTGTAAGTATATAAGAGTTAGGAGAAACCTTTAAATAACAAACAGCTCGTATCGGGTCTGAGCGTCCTGCAGGCTGTGAAGGGTTAACCAGGGGTCACAGGCAGAGGCTCCTTTCTAACCTTTGGGGGGGGGGGGGTGGGGGGGGCAGCAAGTGTCCCCAGTGTATTCATAGCTTCCACGTGGTGTGATGTGGTGGGTTGTGTTGTGAGTGGGTGTGTGGTGTGTGTGTGTGTGTGTGTGGTGTGTGTGGTGGTGTGTGTGGGTGTGTGTGTGTGTGTGGTGTGTGTGTGTGTCTTTTGTGGAAGCGTTCCCAGTGCCAGGAGCCCTGATGATTGGAACCGCGGTCGTCCCCGTGTCACTTCTCCTATCCCGCGTCACCAAGCTGCTGGAGGGGTGTTTGTGTGGGTGTGTGTCTGTGGTGTGTGTGTGTCCTGTGTGTGTGGCTGAGGGTGCAGGTGTTTCGAGCAGTGGATGTGACAGAATATGAATGCCAACACACACATTCCAGGATGTGTCTCTGCCGCTTTTGTCCAATTGATAGACAGCGAAAGATCACCTTCAGCTGCAAAGCAATAGCTCCACTGACACAATAACATGGGCTACACACACACCAACACACACAACACACACCACACACACACAACACACACACACACACACCCACACCACACACACACACACACCACAACACACACCACACACAACCCTCCCACAGCTTGGTGACAGCGGACACGGAGAAGTGACACGAGGACGACCGCGGTCCAATCAACTTCAGCCTCTGGCAAATGACGCTTCCCACACACACACACACCACAAACACACACACACACACACACACAACACACACTACACACACAACAACAACACACAGTGTCCTCTAAAGGTGCCTCCCTCTCTCGCACGGACCCGAGCACTGTGAATGATATCAGGGATGTGGAGAAGTCGGTTGATGGGATCTGATCTCATCCTTTGAGCCACATTTTTTTGAAATTCAAAGGTTTTAATGTCGGTGTGACAACAGCGGTCATTTAGTTATTTGGACGATTTTGCAAAAGAATGTTTCTCT
>NW_011356221.1:170561-174484 GCF_000735185.1 Notothenia coriiceps
CGTTACACCGGTTTACACCGCGACCAGACGCTGTGCAAAAAAGACTTTCCGGCGGAAATGAAAGTGCATTTGTGGTAGGGTTATGGCGCTCCACCGTGGTTTGTCGCGTAAACCTTGTCTAAGAATAGAATATTAGCTTTAATCTGCACCTGTGCAAAATACCCGGTTTAAACCACAATGAACAAGCAAATACCGTGCGTAGCATTTCAAAATGTGTTGAATTACGAATTCAAATGGCAACTTTTATTCTTTAAGTTACAATAATGAAGTTTATAATTCAAGTGTCTATATACCTTTTTTGTTGAATATGGTAATTAGAACTCACATGTCAACCTATAGAACACCTACTATTCCTTAAAAAGCAGCCCAACGAATGTGCTGTCAACCCTTGAGATAAAGTGAGCATACAGTCAATGTGAGAATTATATATTTGGTAAGCATAAGTATGAAGCTTATCATTACTTCAGACTGACTGAATTGTTTTGGAATATTTCCCATTCTACGTCACTTAGCCGGGCCTGCAAAGTAGCCTCAGTCATCGCATTTAACTGTACCAGCAGTTTATGTTCCTCTAGGATGAAAATGGTGGCGTAGCTGAATTTTTGTATGTTATAGAATTAGCAATTGTAACCCTCCTTGAATCGAGAATTAACAAATGTGCAGCCTTATCCCTCTTATTGGAGACATGATGTGTTGACTGAAGTTCAGTAGAGCCTTTTTAATTTGAGATTCCAACCTGCAAGCTTAGGAGTAGTAAAATGTAAGTCAAGTAAAACGTTGCAATATTACTAACCTAGAAACTAGTAAAACTTTGCTAGCAAACCTTCTCAATTGTGCACTTGCTCAAAGGGCATCCAAATACCTTGTAATGGAACTTAGGTCACATGTTGACACCTGACCAGGTTTCCTTCACCAGCTCTGGTGGTGTTATCACGCTTACATCCAAATACAAGATTGTAAAACATACTGTGTAAACATAATACCTGGTTAACAGCACCATGTTAGAATTCTCAGTGTAAGCATGTTAGCTTGCTTATAGCATTTATTAGCAACACTGTGCCATAGTACAAGCTTTGCGTTTGTTGCCGTATCAAATTAATTGTAGTTTAAGTGAAATATAAAATATTCTAAAAATTAAAAAATTTAATGGTCCAAAAAACACCAATTCAACATTTGATTGATATGTAACTGGCAAAAACAAACTGCAAATGGTCATTCAAATGCTAAATAATCTCATCTTTGTTTACATGTTGTAATAGTAAAGGAATTGGTGTAAAATTGCAAACTTTTGTGAAGATTTGAAAGACTTTCACAGAGATCCTGTTAAGGGAACAATGGAAACAGTTATCTACTCACTCTGTGCCAACCCTGAACTACATTTCACTTGCTTTGAATGAACTGCATGGATCTTTAGTACCTTCCCATCACTTCCTATAACCCGTATGTAAGATGGTATCTGATATCTGCTGTGTCTTACCATGAACACCTGCTGGGGATGGGTGGCTGTAAAGGTTGGCACTAAAACCTATTGTCTCCTTTTGAGAAAGGCAGATCTTGTCGCTGAGTTGTCAAATTAACATAGGAAGGTTAAATAAAAAGAACACGAGCAAAGTGACAGAACATTATAAAAGACTTAAGGAGTGTACTTTCTTACTTGAAGTACCCTTAAAGATCAAAGAGTCAATTCTATTCAAGTTTCCTACACTTTGTTCAGGTGATCGTTTACCTGTGGAAACACCTCCTCACTCTTAGAAGATGTTTGCGTTCAGCCCTCACCATGGGTCATTTCTTTAGTCATTTGTTGTGACACTTGTTTGACAGTAGCTGAGGTAAAGTCAGCTTCCAATTTCATTTTAGGATTGCATGCATCCATCTATAGGGCTATTATGATCTTAAGAAGGTAATTTCATAGCTTAAACACATTCTTGTGCATTGCCATTTGAAGGCAAGTATTGGGATAGGGAATTGCTACCAAACCAGCATCTTGTTGTTAAAGCTGTGTACAATATTCAACAATTGACTTGCATGTCAAAGACTTTTATGTGTTGTGTTGCATACATGTTTACTGAAAGGGGCATTCTAACTGACTACAAGGGGAGTGGTCAATGGTCTGTTTATTTATATAAATTAATTCAAACTATTAGAAATGAAAAAAAACACTGTCATCCTAAACTCAAACCTGGAATAAGGAAGGAGCATCCGTTTCTATAGACTGGTGCAGTGATGACATATTTTTGTAGGCCGACCCTAAAGGTAGAATCGCAAGGGCTCCCTCTACAAAAGCTAGGATCTCTGGCTAACACACATTTATACTTTCAAGATTTGTTTAGCAGGATCATTTCCACATGCAAACAAACACCAAGATTTTGTAAGCAATGTCCAGAAGTAAGAATCTAACGATAGGCTAAAAAGAAACTACATCACCGTCGTATGACTTTACATCAACACCTCTAAGCTACAGGCGTACACATGTCAGCGTCATGACAGTCACATATCCCGCTTCACCACCGCGAAGGAAAAGGCTGACTTGTGTTGGCATGATGACGTTTAGTAGTCTCAATCAGTCACTTGTTAGCAACCACTATTTTAGGACACATAGAAGCTTTGGTAATTTATGAGTGGGGAATTACAGACGTAGTCTATGTTGTAGAATAATGCGTGAAATAATATAAAAGTGTGTAAACCACAGACCTTATGTCAGGCATCTAACCAAAAACCATTGACTTCAATTTGAGGGAACCAGATATCGTAACATGCTTACTTATTTCCTTGATTAAGGACTTATTCCTGCACCTCTCAATTTGGTCCTAATTCAGCCACAGCACCGAGACCTTAGTTCTGGGGATTGCAACATTTTCAGTTGCTTCCATTGTCACAGGTTGGACCCAGTGTGCCACCAGCTGACTGTGAATCCCGGCACTGGGACTTGTTCTGGCTGATTTTTATTTACAGCGCCCTCTGACTGGGGCTCCATCTCCCACATTAAACTAAATATCTTGTTGTTTATGACTCACTATATTGGGAAATGTTATAAAATGAGCTATAACTGTTAGCAATGTGACATGGACAGGCCTACAGCACCGTACCACTGTATACATTATTCCTCTGAGGTGCATCATCCACTGGTGTCAGGTGTCACTGAGCCATCTCTGTGCTAAGAGCGTAGTCAGATCAAAAAGAGCTGAGTAACTGAGCCCAGGTGGTGTGAGTTGCTGAGTCACTGCAAGGGAAATGGTTTTACTGGTGCAGCACATTACGACTTCCCGTGAGTCTCTCTCCAGTTTCCTTCTCCTTCCTACACTTTAATTGAATTAGAATTATGCATGCCTTATGTCTGCTGGAGCCGAGAGGTAATAATCACTCTCTTTGTGAAGACGGGTGTGCTTCTGTGTGATCTGAGCACACCTGTCTATTTATATCTATACATGTGTATGCATGCATGTATAGATATGCATATCTTTGTTTGTGCGTGTACAGCCTTTTAGAAACTGTAGTTACCTTGCTAACACTTTCCCATAACTGTTTTATGCACACAATGGACTTTGTGTGTGTGTGTGTGTGTGTGTGTGTGTGTGTGTGTGTGTGTGTGTGTGTGTGTGTGTGTGTGTGTGTGTGTGTGTGTGTGGATGTGGGTGTGTGNTTTGTGTGTGTGTGTGTGTGTGTGTGTGTGTGTGAAGATGAAGAAGAACTCATTCCTAAAAAAGGTGCTACTTCAGTTGTATGGAAGTGGTTTGGGTACAAGCGGTCAGACATAGAACAAACAACTGTTCTGTGTAAGGTCTGTAGAAAGATGATCGCTGCAAAACATGGGAACACAACCAACTTATTCCAGCACCTGCGACAGAGACATGCAGTGGAATGGCAGGAGTGTGTAGCACTAAGAGATGCAGATGCTAGCTCAAGCCACAAAGTGCCTGCAAAAA
>NW_011356221.1:174529-261365 GCF_000735185.1 Notothenia coriiceps
TCATCATACCTTCACCAGCCCATGTTCGCCAGTCTGTATCTTGTTTGTTGAGCAAGACACATTCCAGACATCTTTCTACTAGCGACGTTTTGTACCCTTGTGTTGGTTGAATAAGGTCGTGGACGCTGTCTCTGTACGTCACCTTACCGTCCTCACACATCGTGATTCTCTACGTCTACGATCGAGTTCGGTGTTTCACGGACGTTTTTTCGTCTATTGGAAGCGGTCGTCGTAAAAGTTGCAGTAAGGATACTGTTCTGTCAGCCGGGGCACGTCCGCCTAGTGTCTACGCCACGTGTGGAGTAATGTCTTTTTTGGACTTTTGGAGCTGGGACCTAATCTATGCTTTTAACAGGTAATCAATCTTTTTACTCTAAAATAAATCCGGTTTAGCGGGTCGGGATACAGGTTTGGGAAATTCACTTCACTGGACCTAAATTGAAACATAAGATTTACTAGCCTAAATGAACGTATTTTTTTCACGAGAAGTTGACATTTGGTGATAGAAATCCGGGAGCACCTAGCCTGATATTTGTTTCCTTTGCACAAGGAGAATGATCGACTTCTCAATACCTGTCTTACAGAGAAAAAAATTCCTTGTATTCCATTATCCCGTGAAGAACACACACCCCCAGACTAGTCACCACACGTCACTACTCATTCTTGTCTTTAGCGGACACACGCACTGACACACACGACAGACACGCCCGGACCACCCACGCGCCCACGGGACCAACGCCGAGAATAAAAGTTTTTTTGTTTTTTTGGTAGAACTTGAGCGGCGAAAAGTCCATCTTTTGTCTATCTAAGGGACACAATTAACTTTGTTACCAAATACATCCTCAGCACTAATTAACTACCCATAGAGGAACACCCACCACAGCAAAGATCACGAAAGAAAACAACACAACGACAAGAGCACAACTAACACACACAAAACACACACTACGAGACGGACGACACACAAACACAGACACACACAGACACAGCAGCACGACGGGTAAGTTGAGGCAGGAAACGACTACGTACGTACTACCACACACACACACACACACACACACACACACACACACACACACACACACACACACACACACACACACACACACACACACACACACACACACACACCCTAAAGGTGCCTCCCTTCTCCGCACTGACCCGAGCATGTGATGATTGATCAGGGATGTGGAGGAAGTCGGGATCTGATCTCATCCTTTGATCACATTTTTTTGAAATTCAAAGGTTTTAATGTCGTGTGGACACAGCTTTCATTAGTTAGGACACAAAGATGTTTCTCTGTTAGACTGCGGCCTCCAAAAAGACCTTCATTTAGCCATCAGTGTCACAACCGGCCGGGCAGAATCTCCTTTTAATTGAGGAGAAACAAAGACTGAGAGACTGAACGTCTTATCTGCTGCGGCCAATATCCTGCTCTGCAAAGAGAGGAAGGTTATCTCAGTGACGCGATGAAGACGAGGACGTTACACACTGAGCCTGGGAGGTGGTGGGAAGAGGATCGGAAGTATGGCTCTGTGTTAGCAGCGAGGCGGACCCAGGTGCCCCTAAAATAACCATAATGCATGTTTGTTATCCTGGCTGAATAATAATCACTTAGAAAGGTTTAGACGACCTGAAGCTAAGGCAGTAGCACTTAAATTCATTTAGCTTACTCAAAGCGAGTGTGCCCGCAGGATTAATGAACCTATTGTGAGTCAGCCATAGGTGTCATCTATGCTTTTTAAAGACATGTAATAATTGATGTTATTAATGTGTAACCTCGAGGACCGTTCGTACACTTGGAAGCTGTATTTACGGTGCACACTTAAAGGTGGGGTAGGAATGGAGAAAGCAGCTCGAGTGCGCTAGAATTTGAAAATACACAACTGGAAAAAATCTGCTACTTCCTCACAGAGCCCCTCCCCCAACACACACGAACGCGCACATGACCAATGAGGGCACGAGATGAGTTTGTGCACAGATGGAAGGCTGACAGGCAGGTAGGCCATCCAGTTACTTTATCCGGCTCAGATGATTGGTCGTGCTTTTTACAGCGCCACGGCTTCCACAGATGATATATTTTATGGATTGTTTGTCAAAGCTCTTCAGATATTCATTGCTATCGGGATGTTAAGAGCATTCCATGGAATATAACAAAAAGTGTATCTCGAGCCGGTTTCTCAAACTTACCTACCCCACCTTTAAACATTGAATAGAAAACAGAAAAGCTAACATGGCTCATACTCAGCAGTCAGCGAGGCTCAGGCCGACTCATCCTAAAAGCACCCCACAACGTACCGATGAGGAACTCTAAACAAAACCATGACTTCTTTTTTATTCGCTGTTCACATAACAAACAAGACAGCTGCCCGTGCACGATGCTGAACGTGCACTTAAGCCTTTGCTTGGATTCAGTCCTGCAGTGGACGGTTTGTGACGTTGAACAGCAAAGCGTCGTCTCAAGCTGTTGCTATCAAACCGTTAGCCTACGTAACCGCAGTGTTGCATGCTGGGATACACTTGTTGTTGTTGTTTAATCTTGGAAAAGGTGTCCCATGTGTGGTGGCCATGGCTTTAGCTAAATGAAATGTGAAGCTCAACCAATAAGAAACACTGGCGGACTTAGTGTCTGGAGTAGAAGGTGACAAGTTAAGAAACATCTCTGTGGTCTCGTCTTGTTTTGGGGGGGTTGTTGTGCGGAGTGATGGGAGTGAAGGGGGGTGTGTGTTTCTGGACGGAGGGCAGGATTGTTTGAGTTGAGAGTGAGGCTCATTCATCCGCTGTGAGAAACACGTCCAACGGAAACTTCCCTACGCTCTGTTGTCGTTTGAAAACCATGTGGCCAATAAAGTTCGAGCTCCCTCTTTGTGACGGGGACACTTTTTTGAAACGCTCCGAGGCCCCCGGCTTGGCCCCATTTCAGAGTTTGTGTGTGTGTTCTAAGAGCAGGGAGTGTGTGGAGTGTAAGGACTCGCTGGTGGAAGGATTACTCCAACAGCTTCGGAATAAATCTGTAGAAAAACACACACACACGTCGACCTCCGTTAGGCGAACTTTCTCCCGCTCCGGAGGTCCGAGCGCTGCTTCACTTTCACGTTAATTACCCAGTTTAGTGAGTCTCTCCGCGGCGGAGACACAGAACCTGAGGGTGTGATTGAATTAACGTCTCATTTGAAACAAAGGTCAGGTCTCAGCTCGGAAAATTAGAAAAAGTTCCTCCACGCAGAAACACGGATTAGCTTTATTTCCCAATTTCACTCTACGCTGGGTTTTAATTATTTATGTAATTAAGGTTAATAAATAAATGTTATGGTGTCTCTATTTTAGCAATCAAGCAGATCCGCTCACTTTCTCCACACTCGCTTAGTTCAAGAAATGTGTTATATTATCCATTAGAACAACGGTCATTATATATTAAACACATGCAATTAAATAAATAGGCTTTTTATTGAATATATTCACTTTCCCTCAATTTCCGTGTATTATTTTCCAATAAACTAATTATTATAAGCATTAAATGATATTGTAAACACATGCAATCATCAAGAAATGACTGCATATATTCATTTTCTGCCTCTAAAGTAATATATGTGCACATGTTTCCTCACTTTCCATGTGTTAATATCCTGATTATAAGCATTTAAATGACATAACTGATATGGGAAACACATGCAATCATTACATACAGTTATTCAAGTATTTAATTATAAATGGATTTTTCTCATAGGTTCACATTTTCTCTTCAGTTTCCGTGTTTTATTTTCCAATAAATGAATTCTTATAAGCATTAAATGATAGAGTTAACACATGCATTTATTATTTTACAAACTGACTTGTCTCATAGGTTCACGTTGTCTCTTCAGTTACCGTGTGTTTTTCTGCTCTCTGATCCGGTTGCATCGTGTTGTCTCTGTACGGACGCCAGGACTGAAATCTGTCTGTTCCCTTAAACACATCTCGGTACAGGAGAGAGAGAGGGGGGGGGGTGGCTTTCCATTTCCCTGAGCCTACGGGCAAGAAGAGAAAGCAGAGTGTCTTTTCTGGGTCGCGTCCCAAAACGGCAGGTTCTGATTGGTCGGTTCGCGCCTCGTCCAGTGGAGCAGAGCCGGGGGAAACCGCCTTGGATTCAGGAACGCTGTTTCAACACGGGGCGGAAACCCCTCCGTGTCTGTGGGGGTTTCATTTAAGAGCTTCCTGTTTAAATATACAATTAGAAATATGATATGTAACCACAGGTGTGAAAGGTAACATCTACAAATATATATTTATATAAACACAAGAAATACAATTATGCAATAAAATACAATTAATGCATATTTTCAGAAACATCTCCAATAAAATATCTAATAGAAAAAATCAATAAAAACAACATTTAAAAAATAATATTGTGTGTGTGTGTGTGTGTGTGTGTGTGTGTGTGTGTGTGTGTGTGTGTGTGTGTGTGTGTGTGTGGGGNNNAAAATACAATTTTTCAGAAACATCTCAAATAAAATATCTAATAAAATACAAATATTTAAATAAATTGAAAATGTGCAGAAAAAAATCATTAAAAACAACATCTAAAAAAATAATATAATATTTATAATAATATTTCATTAAAATGATAAGGAATCAATAAATCTCTCGTTTAATGTGCTTTATATATTCTCTCTTATAATGCTGCAAACAAAGAGGTGTGTGTGTGTGTGTGTGTGTGTGTGTGTGTGTGTGTGTGTGTGTGTGTGTGTGTGTGTGTGTGTGTGTGTGTGTGTGTGTGTGTGTGTGTGAGAGTGTGTGTGGGGGGGGTCTGGCTGGCATCGTTTCCCCTCGGCTCGTTCAGGATCTGCCAGTTTTCAAACATCAGTCTCTGCCAACTCCTGATCCTTTCTCCTCTCATTTTAACGTCCCCCCCCCTCCTCCAAATATACACATATACATATATTTCTATATCCGTGTTCTCGCTTCAGGTCCCTGAACGCCCCGCCAACATCTTTACATTACGTATGATTTTATGACACCTTGAATAAAGCGCTTTCCCAGACTTTTACGAGACATATTTTCCAGCCGTGGTGGATTCAGGTCCAGCACAAAATGGAGGCTACGTACTGTCCGTAATATCCCGTGTATCTCTTCACATCCCTCCTTCATCGACTTCTATTCTACTCCAGGGTATTTCATTTACATCCGTACGTTGTTATGCCTTCAAAGTATGTTTTCACTTTATTTTCACTGCAGCTTTTGTGCATATGATAAATATAGGTGTTGACTCTGAAATATAAGGGGAGGGGGATTTCATTCGTATAAACACGGCTGGATGATATGTGTTTTTATGCAAACCTCATTTCTGATTATTTTGCTAGATGTCTTCGTGTTGTCTTTATTGGCAGAGCAGGAAAAGATAGTCAGGATTAAGGACGGATATTTCTTTATTTTAAAAGACAGTACAAATTCCTTGAGGAGATTCTTACACAATGGTCGTCCCTAAATAAATTCGTTCATGTCTTTAGTGGACTTTGAAAGGACATCTTCATTGATTATAGTAATGACATAATAATAATAATAATAAAAGAATAGGTATACATGTGGCTTGGAATTGAACCCATTATATCTAAAATGTTGTCGTGGAAGAAGTTGCTTTTTATTAAAGATTATTTTTTTGGTCACCATGGAGACTAAGTCAAAAGGGTGGAGGTAAAGGGGGATGAGACGCGTGAATGTGGCTTGGAATTGAACCCATCACATTTTAGGGTATAAAACGTTTTTTTGTAATGATTATTTTTGGTCAAAATCATTGGATAGACGAGGTTAACATGTGCGTTCTATTCTCTACGTATTACTCCTACACTTATCTTATCTTAAAAGGTGGAAGTAAAGGGGGATGAGACCCTCACATTTGAACCCTGGTCCTCCACAGCGGGGCCTGACGGACGGCTTTTAGAGTAAATGTGAGGGTCTCATCCCCCTTTACTTCCACCTTTTAAGATAAGATAAGTNAAACGAAGCCGTGTTTCTAAACTAAATAATTGTGTGGTCATTATGATTTAATGGGCGGCAAAAAAAAGGCTTTATTGCATAATTGCAAAAAAAAAAAATTTGCCATTATAATGGAAATGAGCCACAGGGAGGTGCAGCTGTGGGGCCGCTCCTCCATACCTGGGAAGAGAGGGAGTGGTGGTCTCCCTCTTGCCTCCGAGCCTCCTGAGCTAAGACGCCGACGCCCAAGTTCTAAAACTCGGTGCTGAGTGTGGTCCAGACGAGCAGGACGGAACCCGAACCTTGTACGGGCCTTCCGATAGCTGCGGGGGTCTAAACAGCCCTGTTGGCACGGGGCGAAGTGGTGGTTCTCGAGGCGCTGCCATCGCGCGGTTCGGATCGGACAGCCCTGTTTCTGGGGGAGTACGGACAACTAACGGGCTCCGCCGTTAGTGTCCGTACCACGGCTGGCGGCGACCGCCGCCACTCTGCCCGCGCACACTAGTCGACGCCGCCAGTTGCCGGGCGGCCGTCGGCACGCCACTTACCTCGGGCGCGACGGTGTGGCCAAGACAACCTGTTCGCCCTAGGGGTTGGGACGGAGTGGCACCAAGGTGTCGGCGCCTCTGAATACAGGGCCTCCGACCGTATGTACCTCTCAATTACTCTCCTGATCGGAGACTCCCAAGGGAGAATAGGCTGAGCTGCTTCTGCTTCTGCGGAGAACGCCGGAAGGGTAGACGCAGTCCCGACCGGTTCGGCCCTCCGCGCACAGGCGAGGGGTCCCTTTCGCGCGGTGGAGCGGGGCGGCGAGTCGTACCTGAACGTCCGGCGACGGTTGCGCGACTAGCAGGTCCGACCTGTAGGGGACCCGGGACTTCATCGGTTCCTCTGGAGGTCCTAGAGCGGATACTTCTCAAGCGTCCGGCGACTGAAGGTTAGCTTGTGGTTCAGTCTGTGGACAGTTAAGCTAGCCCGGCTACTGATATTTTTGAGATGTGCTCCGAAGCGAGAAGAGGTGTTTGAATGATGCTGCGACGTAACGCAAGCTACTTAAAGGGTGGGTGGATTCCCTGACGTAGTCGTCAAGATCACCAGCCAATCAGGATTGGCGTAATGAGATTGATGCTTCTGATGCATACGCGTTGAGGCGCATCCCATAGTGAGACATCGAACGGAGTGTTATGAATGAGAACTAGTTTTTTTACTAACTGCATGACAGTTGTGCATAATCTTGTGTTAACAACAGACCATCTTTCAGCCATAAAACGTGCTACTGTGCTACAATAATAACGGATTTCTGGTTTTGGGATTATTCCTGCACCACTCTATTCATGTATATACATTTTCAGATTGTTGTGGGTATAAACGTCAAAACAAACCTAAAGCGGGTAAAGCATTGGAGCATTTTGAGTATTACTGTGCACATCAAAATGAATGTGAAAATGAAGCCAAACCACACTTTAAGGGCTTTTTGGGGTTTGCAAGATGACTGCTTGGCAGATTGGAACGTCTCCACCCTTCACTTTCTGTAATCTATAAGCAGAATCCACAAACATGGTTCTTGAAGAATCTCTACTTTATCATCATTTGGTGAGCGTTTAAATTCCGAACTTGTTCTCGATAACCAACCTCCAGAGAAAAGTCACAAACAAAAATGTATCGGTATGTTTCTTAATCTGCTATACTCAGCGTTTAAATGCGGTGTTTAAAGTTAATTGACCTAATACAAGTTATTTTATTTTATTGGTTATTTCCCTTTTCTGGTGTTCATACTGTAGCATCAAAACCACACATAACTCAGTTGCTCTGAAACTAGACCAAGATTCACATTCCCGGGAGCCCAAATTACATTTTGCCGTTCGGCCAAAACCAACCAACTTGGTAAAATGTTGCAATAAACCGCAAACATTTAGGAACACACCCTAATGTCGTTAAACTGAATCACATGTAAGTAATGCAGCATCACATGCAAACATCCATCAAAAAACACATGCACAGGACAAACAGTTACGCCTCGGAAATATTTCAGATGATACCAAGATTCTTGTTTCTGTTTCACTTCGTGAGGGACATTTTCCCCACACAACTGAACAGCCACTACGTCTCAGGGGCAGTGAACAGCCACAAATCCTGTTCCTAGATTTGAAATAAATGCTACATTTGTGAAGCAAGTGTGTGGGTGTGTGTTCTATTTGTTTCACAACATTACTCTCTTTTTTTGGATTTAAAGTGACCTTATCTTTATTGTCAACGCCACTTTACTTTGCTCCATCAACCACTTAAAGCCCAGCTAGCCTTGACTCCACATGATACATAACACCACTTCTGTTCCTCGAATTCAAATGTGTGATTAAGATTGCTGGCAAAGTTTGGGGGGGGGGCATATGGGCGTGAAAAAAGATGTCTGTAGGAGTATATATTCCTTATTGGGTGTGTGTTTGATTTGCCTGATTCTCATTGTGTGTGTGAGTCAGTGTGAGTGTGCGGAGATTAGCCTGAGCAGGTTAGCTACGGTGGCTTTAGCTGCGTGTGGTTGCAGACAGCCCCAACGTGGTGGTAAACAGCCATTCACTGGGGCCAGGCCTCAGTCTGGCTTTCCCATAATACCAGTCTATGGAGGTAATTCAATGGAAGAATTGACACTATGGTAATGGCGCTCCTTGACACTGGCCCCTCAGGGACACAAGCATATGGCCGCTAAGCAGCGCAAGCTTATGGAGCAACCAGTGAGGTGGGCCCCACCCTATTCAGTCCACAGCCTTCAAATGAACTCAAATAATCCCATTCAAAGAAACTTAAAGAAACTAATATAACTAATGTTTTCAGAGAAATCAGAAACCTCAAACCAACTAGAGCAAAGAGAAGAACACTTTGTCATCATCATATAGAAATGCTAACACAATCAATAGACCAGAACATGCATGGTTACTTATCTGTTCAGTGTCTGTACCCGTGTGTGCACATATTTAAAGGTCGCAGATGCAGTTTCGTCCCATTGAGGGGGAAAGCTAAAGTTGTTAAAGCAATAACCATCCCTATCTACCTATAATCGAATTTCCGTCCCTTCATTCCTGCCCTCACATCCATCACTCTCATGTTACTTCCTGCTAATGTACGACAAAGGCACTTAACTGAAAAACAATACTTGGTATGAACTGACAGAGTTGCACGCATGATGAGATTGACACCACTCTCAAGGCTGTATGTTAAGTACAGAGCAGAGGGACAGTTAGCTTAGCCTAAGAGAAAGAATGGAAGAAGGGGTAAACAACTAGTCCTGATCGTTCAAAGTTGAAAAAGCAATATTCCGACAACTTTCTTTAAAGCTCACTGAAATATTTTCTTTAATCTGTATACAAACAGAAAAGGAAACAAAATAAATGTGTGGTTTTAGAGAAAGTTACTGTAACTATTTATTGACTATCAACAGCCATCCATCCTTTCCATGTTCCACTGTGCAGGTTTCTGCTTGTTCCCTGGCAACTTAATGGTGACATGACTTTGGGAAGACACCGCACCTAGTTGTTGTTTGCTAAGAAGTAGTTGTATACAGTATCTTCCCCATGGAACCAAATTGTTATTTTGAGATGCTAACGGCATGGCCATGTTGATCTGTCAGGTGGCGTGTCTTCTTAATGGTCAGTTTGTCCACCACTTTGACTAAGGCTGATAATCTGTAGCAATCACTGAATATTCATGGCCTCTTGAGGATGAACCCACCTATTGTATGGCCTGTTATTACATTTATTAGAAATATTTATGTTGGCCAGATAATGAAGCCTACCAACTTATCCAATAGCATCAAGAAAGGTCATAATATTAACTTATTTGACTAATGACGAAAAATGTAAGAAACAATATTGTCATTGTAAGTATACAAAAAAATTATAATTCTGTAGTCATTAATGGTTCCCAGAGGATTACCTACTGACTTTGGTGATCTCCTGGCTTTTGTAACTAGCAGGTTAACATGTGGTTCTGAGTAAAACTAGTATGATTGCGTGGTTCAGATACAAGACCAGCCCCAGACTTGCCACAAACTGGTTCAGAGTTAGTGTAAAAAAGCAAGTTAATCAAAGCTTAAACAAATTGAATTCATTGTAAAGCTAAACAATATATATATATCAGGTGACTTATGCAAATAGAACAGATGACCTAGACAATGCTGAATGGTTGCTAGGAGAAATAGAAAAGAGAGAGGTTAGAGATAAATGTAACTTGAAGGCCAAGCAGTTCAGATGAAGGTGCTGGTTTCCTTCCCAGTTCTGCTCATTGACTTCTGAGTCAGGAGGCTAGACCAAACACCTCAAATCAACTGACAAAGGAAAGTATTCATTCACGTTTCGGCTCGAAGATATTGTCCACTGATTAGTCTCAGGGCTGTGACAACATTTGATAACTATCATAAACTCAGAGATATGGACCTGTGCTCAGGCTCATATCTGCTCTGCATCTGGTAAAAACATCCCCCCAACAGCAGACCTGGAGAAAACAATCACAAGGATATCATTCAATTCTATCAGGGGAAACTGAACTAAAATGAGCTCTCTTGACATGTTGAGGCCTGACAGATTGAGCCGTGAGATCCCAACTGGCCCGACATGTCACTAATGTAGATTGTTCCACTGCTATGTTAAAATTGCTAAGTAAATATAGTTTCCAGTCATTAGGAGGCACAATGGAACTGCTAAAACATTTAGAATGGGTGTCATGTTGGGAACATGCTACAGTGGAGTGGGAATAATTAAGACGGAAGCTGTTGAGTAACAAAGACAGGCAAACAGAGCACTGTGTCACACACACACACACACACACACACACACACACACACACACACACACACACACACACACACACACACAAGATGCTATATTATGTTCTTAAAAAAAGGCACTTTTGTCAGATAACTTCAGCTTAGTAAGTAGGAAAGTTTTCCCGTAAGTCATCCACAGGGCTAAGGATATGTTTACAGTGAAACACTTTTTTTATGCATCAGTAAATCCTCAATTTAAATACAAAGTTAAATCCCAGGTCACATGTCCCTTAAAGGGTCTTGGACATAGGGCTGGGCGATTTGGCCTAAAAATAAAATCTCAATTTTTTTTCTAACTAATGGACAATTTTCGATTTAAACCTCGATTTTTTCAGTTTTTTTCTGTAATATGTCACCGCATCTGTGATCGCCTGCCACCGGGGCCCTTTCTTGTCATAAGGAATGACTGTTGAAAATGCTGCTGCCAAGGTTATCTGCTTTTTTGCAGGCACTTTGTGGCTTGAGCTAGCATCTGCATCTCTTAGTNCGTTTGTAGTAGAGTTAGCAGGGTATTTTTATTTTAACTCTCGTCCCAAATTCGTCCCAAAATTATTTTTTATCCTCCCTGACACTTTTTTTTTCGGCCCCGGGACGACGGGACGTCCTTAAGCTCGAGCCCTGGGTTTGGTTTATGGCACGGCTGACTGATGGTTGCGATATTCCTAAATCGTCGGCATTGCAAAGTTGCATTTTCCCTGTTGCTAAATATCGTAGTGTTGCCAAACATTTTATTTCCGGACTAATCGGGTTATTCCTGTTAGTCGGGGATGTTATTGCATCCCGCACTAATTCCACAACAAGTTTGATACCCTCACGATTTAGCCTATATCTCTTGATCAATTCACAGCCTTCCATTGTCTCCAAAACATTTCGTCTCGCAGCCATTTTCAGATTCTTTGTGAATAGGTCTTACTGAGTTAGGAGTCCTCTCGAGGACTTTTAAGCTCTCCCAACTTAGGTGCTACTTTTAGGCCTAAAATACTTTGTGAATTGCTCTTAGTGAATAAAATTAGGAGTCCTAAATTTAAGACTGACACGCCCATTATGTTTAGGAGTTTCTCCTAAATTCGCCAGTTAGGAGCTACTTTTAGCCCTAAGATCCTTTGTGAATACGGCCCCAGATATATAAATCTTAAGTACAAGGGATGAAACTTTTTCCTATAAAAACTTCAAAGTTTGAGATATTTTTAAGTTTTATATGGCATGCAACAAATAATGACTTACCTAGATATAGACAGTACAATATAGAGGAATGTGCACGAAAGATATACAAAACCACAATTGACCATTTGCTAAAATATTGCTGAATACAATTTAAACAAGACTGTATGTGGTGTGATGACCTTAAACAAAACATCATAGTATTGGTACAAAAGATATTCCATTAACCTCCTCAACAATTCCACCGCAATTCATTTAGCATATTGAAAATGCAAATAAAGTGTTTATTTAGTTGTTCTTGATTATCTATAGCCAGTTTAGTAAATGCTGACACTTCTTCCAACGCTTTGTTTCAGCTTGGAGCAGCGTAACGTGGAGCTGGAGACGGAGATGGTGAGCCTTCACGAGGAGCTGGACCAAGAGAGGAAGAAGTACACCATGGCAGAGATCAAGCTGCGCAACGCGGAGCGCGCCAAGGACGACGCTGAGCGGAGGAATACGATGCTGCAGAAAGAGATGGAGCAGTTTTTCTCCACGTTCAGCGACCTCACTGCGACTGGAAACCCCCCAGCAGCCGACCCCCGCCGACCAGATCGTAACAACCCCATCTGGATACAGTGAAGGGAGGCTTATGATGTGATGTGAACAATATGAGTGCTCCAAACAGGGTTTGGCTGCTGGTTGTTAAGGGAAAGTTACAATGCAAAGGTTAATGGCATGTTAATTTAAGAAATAAGAGGTGTCTGGCTAATGAGAGCCACCTGTATAAATATAGACATCACCTGGAGTGATGCCAGACTGACAATATGTGTAAATACAGTGTTATTTAAACAGCTCCCAGACACTCATCTGACTGAAGAGGATTGAAGGCACACCATAGTCCATGATGATGCGTTAAAAAGGTTGCGTTTAGCCAACAAACATAAAAACCTTGGACCTGAAAACACAAAAAAGACCATGCAAGAACACCTCTATATTTAATTATCTTTTAAAAAAATCTAACCAAAAACATCTTGTTGTTCCGTGTAATTCTGTATCTGCTCATGTACATAGAGGGAAACGATGCAGAAAAGTGTCATATGTATGTAAAAAGAAATGAAAAAAGTAATATTTAAATGTTTATCTGATATTTACGCAAAGTTATCAATGTGCGATATTTTATATTACGTTTTCTCCTTGCACTTACATGTTTGTTTAGTCTCAGCAAGGTGGTACTGAATGTTCTGTCGGCCAATGTGTGTACCAATTACATTTGGACAATATACTGTATAATATGTGCTTCTACGCTTCTGTGCTGTTTATTTACCCCATGACCAAAAAAAAGAGCCTGTTCTGTAAATATTTTATAGATAATCATAGACACTACTTGTTAGTCTGCACTGTGCGTCAACACATATTCACATGTATATGGCACCTATTAAGTTGATACTGATTGAGGAATGTTTTGTAGCTTGTAAAGATACATTTTAAGACTGTACGATGGGTCATTGGCTAAAATCCCAGATTCAAACAAAAAAATCAGTTGTCAAATCTGAATTTCAGTGGAAAAATTCTCTCTGAATACACTTATAAACAGTTTCTGAGCATACTAGATGCCAGTTTTAAAAATATCTTCCTGTACTTTCCATTTTCCAGTTTCAACACCTAAAAACAGGTTTTCCCCTAAACTAGCACAGAATAACAAGCTGCAGAGTCCCGACACAGAGTTGTGTATTTTGTTTATAACTGTGAAAATGTTTAACTACAGCATCAAGTCTTCTACATGGAGACATGAACAACCTGGTGGCTAGTTTCATTAGCAAGTGGTGTGTGCATGAGTCCATGCGGGCTGGTGTATAATTATGTGAATGTCTGTAAAGTTACTGCATATCGATGAAGTCTTTGAGTGTATTTATGTAGCTTTAAGCCAAATGTATACACATGATGTGGTTTTGCTGATGGGTACAAAACATATTGAGCTGGACTTCTGAACAGAAGCTGCTGCTGGCTGCTCTTCCTCTGAAGACCAGGTCTTCTGCTGCTGGTCCACGCAGGACATCTGGAATGTGCACATGGAGGGGAAAAAGTGCCTGAAGAACTGAAGGAGGAGGGGGGGGAGGAGGCTGTGCTCCTCATTTTGCACCCTCCATCGGGAAGTAAAGGGCTTAAGCCGAGCTGACTGGCACCTCGTTCTGTGACTCCACACAAAGAGCAGATTATGGACGCAGGGCGGGCGGGAGCAGGAGTGGGACAGTGGAATATTTTTCATGACATGATACTTGATACACAAAATAAAAAAATACTTAATATGAATAAAAGTGCATTTTCATTTGATTCCTCTGTTTTTGTCTCAAGGTCTTTCAAAAGGTGTGAGAAGATGCAGCATTTGGTTAGTCTCGCATGCAACGTGAGTGGACATTAATAGAATCGGAGGGATGAAACCATCTTTAATGGTCACACATGCAGAGCACACACAGTTAAATTTGGCCTCTGCATTTAACCCATCCTAGTACCAGGAGTCTAGTACTAGAAGCAGTGGGCAGCTATTGTACAGCGCCCAGGGAGCAATGGGAGTGGGGGGGGAAGGGGGTTGTCTGGTGCCTTGCTCAAGGGCACCACGGCAGGGCAGGAGGAGGTGAACTGGGACCTCTCCAAGTAGAAGTCCATGCTCCATATTTAGGTCTGTTCGGGGACTTGAACCGGCGACCCTACGGCTCACAGTCCAAGCCCCTCCTGACTGAGCCACAGCATTAAGCCTGGCACCGATGACTATTTTCCATCAGCTAAATTATTTTAGATACAAATGATAACATTATTCAAAAAAAATAACTGATTAAACCAGCAGTTGTGGATAAATGTTCAAGTAGATGTAATGTATTTCGTGTAATTTATTTTTTTGATAAAACAGTTGGGCAATGACATTGTTTGAAACATCAAATATAATAATGTGGTTATGGACAAATATCTTAAGTCTTAAACATAACTAAAGTTGCCCATACAAACTATATCATTTAAATTAGCTTAGGATCTGTTTTGTGTGAATAAAGTGATAGTCAATATACAAACATATGTCTACATGGACATATTGTAATAGTACATTGTCTATAGTTGTCTATTATACAACCAGAGAAAGTAAAGTGACCACAGTTTTAAAGATGTTTGGAAATCTGACAGTCCTATAGTATAAATCACCATGTTACTGTGATATGAATGAAATACTTAGGAAAGATTATTGCCTTTTCTATCATCCTGCACCACCAGGCAGCATGTGTTTGCTCTAGTGTTGAACTGAGAGCTTGAATCTGAATTAAGGTCTGTGTAGGTGGGACTCTGTGTGACTGTGGCACTTTGGATAGATGGTTTCTATGGAGACAAAGGCCAGAAGAAACACTATAGGCTCATAGAGACATTTTGAATTGCAAATCACTGCGGGTAAAAGGAAGAAAGGTACACAGTTTTCCAAGATCAAATATTTTGTTTATTTTCAATCACATACATATACTATTTTTACATACACAGTTCCTTTAAAATGTTGTGTTTACAGTAACAGCTTTCAGTTTTTTTTTTCTTTTTCTTTTGCATTTGTTTTGACTTTATTTGAAACGCTATAGCCTGAAGCTTTGAGATCAGCGTGAAACGGATACAATTTCTTTTTTTTTTCAACCTGACAATGTCAAAAGAATGTTTCATTAAAACAGCACGGAGTAAAAGAAACAAGAGAGAAGGAATCGTAAAAGAATTTAAGAACAACGTCACCTGATTCAGATGAGCTTTACAGGGTTTCATCATCGTAGAGTTTCACATTTAAAGATTCCAAACATTTTAGCATCACCCGACCCTTCAGTACCTCCCTGTCTGAGTGCAATAGTGTTTATTGCATTGTTGGATAATTGTTATTTACAATATGACTTGAAAGAAAAGAGGTGAAAACTAAAAAGATGGGGGTCACAAGTACTTGGTCCAAAGATTTAATTTTGGCACAGCTGAGTACAAGATGTATTCTACTTTGTGGCTAAAATTTGGCAATAATATTAATGGCTGATTGACAGACAGCCATCTTTAGTACAAATAAATGGGGATACATTTGGCTAATCCTGAACCCATTATGTATCATTGAAAGCCCCTTGTGACCAGATTTGGAAGCAGGATTGGTGGTTGACATATTTCTAACTTCTAAAGATTGTGACTTAACATGAATACACACATGAATTACTTCCAAACACACACCAGTACCGACTCTCCATCGACATTCTTTGAAAGCAACCCTCAAAACCCTATTGAACGAAAAAAGTGAAAACGTGAACTGTGAAATAATCCGTCCAGATGTCATATCACATCTCCCATTTCAACCTTACAGACAGTTAGTGTTGAATGCTGGTTAATTTGAAATCACACACACACACACACACACACACACACACACACAGATGACAAAGCAGAGCAGCAATGACGTGAGTGAAAGAGTTTCTACATTCAGTGTTGACAAACCCAGCTGTTAGGATCAACTCTATTTCAGGCCCAAAAGCACCTTAATATCATAACAGAATTGTCTGGAGGGATGTCTTATAAAAAGATCACATTCAGAGAAAGAAAGAAAAACTATGCTTCAGTATTTGTACAACAGTACCGTGAGTATCTGTGGTGCACAGTAGGAGTAGACTCAAAACACTTTGACCCCTTTGTGAGAGATTATTTTTCAAAACACAAAGACATTTAAAGGTTTCACCCTGTTTTTTGAAAGATTGCCCTGGCCAGACCCTGACAGAAAGCTGAGCTAGCGTTAGCTTATTCTGGAGACGCTGCCCTCAGTCGCCCTGTTAGCTCTGTGAAGGTACCGCAAGTCTGTGTGTGGTTCACTGTACACAAGCCACAGGCAGGAGGAGAGTTAACAAAGTAGCCATTAGAAGTAACCTATATTATTTTGTGGGAGTGGTATTTAGACAGTGTATGTACAGTGACAGGGTCCTTTTAGGTGAACAAGAATGGAATTAGACTATCAAATGTTAAGAAGCGTATTAAACCAATAACTGACATGTCCACCTAAACAAGGCCATGACTGGGATTTCACTTTTATTCTTAATTAGTGTACATATGAGCCATTTAATTTCTGAATAACATGGTTATATTCATAAAAAGTCAATGGTGTTTTGGTGTTCTAGAAACGTGAAAGCAACCTTAAGTGTCTTAAACCTCATCTTTGTATTCTTTCAGTAACCCGATTGTCAAGAACCAATTCATTATTAAAAAGAGTTTGAGTAAATGTTGTGTAAAAACTAGCATTAGCATAGCCGTACAATCTGAAGACATTTCACACCACGTCACAGTAACTGCTAGAACACAAGGTCAAAGCGCCAACATTTGTCCAAAGAGTTTTTAATTTAAAAAAGTTTCCACCCAATTTGGTGGTTTAGGGATTAAGATTTTTAAGGCAGAAAAAGAAGAAGCAGAGGAAAAAATACCCAAAATAATATCATTTCTGTACTTGCAATGCTTCATTCCTAAAGGCACTTGCCATATTCAGGTTCCATCTATCTAAAATAAATAAATAAATAAATACATCCTAGAAATAATTAAGAAATAAAGTAGTCAACATAATTGTGTGGTAGCCTCTATCTAGTAGTTGTTTTACTTTAGGTGCAGGGAAATGACTTAACAAAATGATACATTGCTGAAAGGTTAACACTCAACGCCCGCCTTTAAACTACCCACTGTATCATTTGTATCTCTTTCTATGTTTCAGACAGTCAAATAAATAGGAATAGTCTCCATGTGGCGACACCACAGTGAAACAGACCAACCTCCAGCGCCCATGAGGGGTTAACTGTACACAATGACATGCATCCCATGGGGGGGTGGAGGGACCAATCATACACTTCCAGGAGAAATAAAAGGTTCATTACTCACAAAGCAGACTTTTTAAACCCCTTATGGGTTATTTCAAGAAGTCTGAACACAACCAACATTTTTTATTCCAGAGTGTACTGACCCTTTAAGTCCCAAACTCAGCCCTGACATTTAATAATGTCTCAATGGCTTGCCTATGGTTAACAAACACACACTTACACACACTCTTACTCACTCTTCCTATCCTGTGACCAGACCCCCCATGTCTGGAGTTAGTTTACATCGTATATAAACAAAAGTCTCTATACAGACTCATTTTAGCATACAGTGATATTAGCATTGTTTTAAATCTAGTCATGCAGGACTACAGCAATAAGCGGGGGCAACTGAGGTGGAGAGCAGTGATGTGGCAAGGTGCGCTAGTCAGAAAAAAACTCCCAGTGTACTGGCCGTCAGTCCCACTCTGTGTGCCCTTCAGCTGTACAGAATTACATTATTTACAAGTAGCGCAAGGGAGCGCCACTCTGGGTGAGAGCGACTACATATCCCTGCAGAATAACCACATAAAAACACACAAATCAGGCAACCTTACATGGGGGAAGTGTGGGTGGGGATGAGGGCCTTTAGAGGTTAAAATACAGCAGTGTCATTACACAAGGGTTGGATAGGGGGAAAGGGAGAAGGAGAATGTATTGTACAGTAGTGATGAGCAAAATGGCAGCCCACCTTGCCACAATGATTGGAGCATAAATGCTTTGGTAGGGAATCGGGAGACCAGCAGCCAGCCAGTATGCACTTTACAGTCGAAGCATTTTGGTCATTTTGTTTGGATGCCATATAGAAGATATGAGGGGTAATATAAGCAAAGCAACTAGAGGATCATTAACATACTTCAGTTTAAATACCACTGCTGTTTTTGAATGACAATGCACAGGCTTGAGATTTCATCATTTCAGATTCTGTATTTCCATAACCTTTGTTTTTAATATTCATTTTGATCTTTGCTCTTTTTTTGTTGTTGTATTTTCAGTTGGTCATTTCAGTTTGGAGTCCTTCACCTGCGGAAGAACATGGGGTTGCGCAGGCAGGCCGCTAGTCACCTGCAACACCCCAGGGGTCCTGCAGAGGTCTCCAGGCTGCTGTCAGTGTCTGAGGCCAGGGTCTGGTCGGTGGACATGGAGGAGATGTCGTTGATGGAGGAGGAGGGGGGGAGGCTCTCGCTGCTGTTCACGGCTGCACCTGTGCTGAGGGAATCAACGGCAGCAACGGGTTACAACGTTAAAGATTTTGTAAGTGCACACAGAGAAACGTTTTAGCTGAGATTGAGACACATGAACAACATCTGTGGGACACGACAATCACAGTGTCTATAATGAAGGGGAAAGTGAATCACAGGAAATGTCACCAAAGGCTGCAGTGATTCGGCAATCCAAAACAGTGAGCTTATGCTCATTGAAATGGCAGCTAAATAACTACTTATAGATATTGTTATATGTATCTTACATTAGATTGAGTCATCTGTTTTCCTGTTTTATTTTTGAAAATTCCTCAACCCGTTTGTATGTTTCTACTTCGACCTCCCCAGCTGTGTCTTGTCCTTGTGATTGGTCTTGCATGTATTTAAATTCATGTCTCTGTTTGGTGTTGTCAGATCCAGCTCTTTTTATTCCTGGACAACTTGCAATAAAGAATTCTGAGGTTTCATTAAGGACTCTTAGTTCAGTCACTTCAGATGCTATTCTGAATCTCTTTTTTTATTTTATTGCATAAACCCACTCTATCTGGACTCGATCTACAGAATTAATAAGGTACATTCATTTTTCATGTATAATTGGTGGTTTTACGGTTCAAATCATTTTTCAAAATGAAGGATCAGAGGGTGTCAATGAGTACCACTTCTTAGTGATTTTTTTTTTCTCTTTGATACGTTTATGTGGAAAGCAATGTTATAATGGGTAGTATGCTTTGCTGTAGGGGATAAAAAGCAAAGCCTGATTAAAAAGCATGATAATAGGGGTATTGCCAGTGTGAAGAAATCACTTAAACAACCTTTTATTTTGTGCACACAGTGCTGGCACACTGTAGGTCTGCTGTTTGTGTCTGGTAATTGCTTAATGGAGACTGGTGGGTACTCCAGCTGACCCAAAATAAAACAGAGAACAAAGCAGGATTTATGTCTGGCATTAATTCAAGAAGTCACTTCACTTGTACGTTTATTTACGGTAAATACATCAGAATTACCTGCCACTGTTACTATGCAGGTGCAGTATACGTTTAAATGTTATAAAACCACAATAGTAGAAGTTAGAAGGATTAGAAGATGAATTAAGCTTTTAAATCATAAACTCATTATGATTAATCATGGGGGGAACATTTGCCAAACTTTTGATGTGAGATTATAACTCTTGTGTTGTGCAGCCGCCATCTGCACTCAGTGAACTCAGTTTTTTTAAATGAAAGACTCATGATGATGATGATGATGATGATGATGGTGAATGTGTTAGATAATATACAAGGTGGCAAAGAGACAAAAGTGAAGTGTTAGTCTGGAAATACCTCTAAAAGCAATAATTACAGCATTAAATATGCTAAAATCTCCCACACACACTGCCTGAGGCACCATGTGTGCACTAAACTTGTTTTTCCTGCTGCAGTAAAACACTGTCTGCAGTTACTGCACTGTCTGCTGCATAGATACAGCACATACAGCCCATAATCTGCTACAGTCAGCATTAGACATAAGGCCTGCCTCGAGGCTTAATTACTGCCAAGTAAAAAAGAAAGACAGATGGAGTTCATGAGTCATGTTTAAAACAGGGTGGAGAAAAAGTAGTACATCAATGCTTTGAACCCTTAACTGACTATGAGGTCAATAGGCTCATATTTCCTTTGTACTATTTCAGCTTGAAGAAATGCAACAATCAATCAAAATGGCTATTATAATTCTACAAAAGTATTAGTTTATTTACTCTGGTTTGTTACAGTGAGAGTCTTTATTGTACTGTAATGTCGCAGTTACCTCTCATGGTCAGGAGATGTTACTATCTCTGCAGGATTGATCTGAAGCTTGCTTTTCTAATCTTTAAAATTCAACAGTTTTATTTTATTAATGAGAAATGGGTGTTGTTTCACCATAGCAATAAAGCTTTTTTCACAGTGACGTAGGGGTGGCCTGATACATGTGCTAACATGATTCCATACTGCCTCTCTGTGGTGAACTATGAAAACAGCACTTAATGTTCTTGCAGGACTTTTGCAGACAACAGGAGAATATAAAATGTCAGCTGCAGATGAGGACTGACATTTCCTGTGATAGACCCCAAAGGACCTAAATCTTAAGTCATGACATGTTATACATAAACCCAAAAACACTCAGTTAGTGCACACATAGCATAAATGAATATATATGATGAGGCAATTTTAGCAATTACTCATTAGCTGTCCACCAATACCATTTAACAAATTGTCACAAACAACATTTAACTTCAAAAAACAATGAGACGCAAAGGACAGAGACACATGGTCAACAACACAATGGGTTTCTCTAGTTTACAGATAACTCCAGTAAGGTTATATTAAATTAACTTACAGAGCGATTAGGGTTATGCACTGAGAGTACCTGAAGGTGAAGGCTGTCCCTTCACAACGCCATTCTTCGTTCTCTCCTCAAAGTTCATCACCTCTTTGTAAATGAGTTCTGCAGGAGAGCAAAGTTCGGAAAGGAAGTCATTAAACGTACAAAGTGATAGCACGCACTTTTGGTGATTTCCTGTTAGCCAGTATTGGACAGTAGATTAAAAACTGAATGTTGAGGTACTTTACTTAAGTTTCCTACTATAAACTTGTATTCTACATCAATACAGTGGCACATATTTGTATATACTGTATAGAAAAAATGGTCTACTCCTTTACCAGCTGCAACACTGAAGTGACACACATTAATTAACATTAATCAGTACTTTCCCTTTTTAACTTTAAGTATATTTTGTTGCTCATTCTTTTGTACTTTCACTTAAGTCAAAATCTCTGTTGATACACGATAAGTAAGTACACGTTTTGAGAACTTAGTCCACCACTGCTGCTATCTTACAGTATTTGGCTTTTGGTAAAATGATTTGAATAATTCTCACCTTTCCATTCATCAATGGAGTGTTCTCTTTCATCCAGCTGCTTGTCGTAGATCTGAGGTGGAGGCTAAACGTAGGAGAGTACAAACAGTTTAGTAAGTCAATCATCAAAAAATAATTTAACAGGAAATTCATATGGCTGATATCGTTGGATAACTCCAGGTAAAAGGTGAATAGAAAAACATCTAAGATACACTTTTATATAATACTGCATCAAATTTAGCAAAATGAAACATCTCTCCTTTAACTATGTATGTAAACAAAGTCATGGATTATGGAGAAAATAACTAAGAGGAAATAAACATTCTGATGAGCCTTAATCTCATGAAAATATAATAAGCATCATTTAAATATCACATGTGTCAAATTTATCAGATATTACAGAAAGATCAGAATGGAACATCAGACAGACAGGAAAATAAGCTTAGATTATCTGGTTGTCCAGCTAAAATGCCAATGTCCCTCTCCCGCAGGATTGTCATTTTATCTAAAAGACGAACATGCTGTCAGTCACCCCTCCTGACCCTCTCAGACTCTGACACCATAATCTCACTGCAGGTGACAGGACCACACACACACACCTGTCCGATGTGACCTTGGAGGGACAGTTTAATTCAGTAGCAGCAAAAGAGGCTTTCCTCATATTGTTCTCATTTTGTATTCGCTATAACATGTATATTCTTATTTATGATTTATTATTGAGAGCGCTGAACCAAATACGTCTCCTATAATATTCAGTCTTTAATCTTCATCAACAAAAGTCCCATTGATTTTTTTTCTTTTTCTTTGGATGTAGGCCGGTTGTTATTTACCATGGATATTTGGATGAGATCTCTGGCCTTCATCGGCAATAGGTGACATTAGAGAAAGGGAAAACAGCAGAAAATGTGTTGAAATGTCATTCACAGCCATACAATACATACCATATCAACTCTAACAACAATACCATCATGGAAAACCATCAAAAATGCAACAATGGACGAAGTGCACGGTTATGAAATCCACTAAATATGAACTACAATGAAGGTGTGTCATGTGGCGTTTCTTTACAATAGCTACTTTATTACAGTATGCTATTTAATGCTGAAATGAATCAGCTAGTTGGTGTATTGCTACAGAAATTGGTTTCTGTGCAACTTTATTGTGCAGATGGCTTTTTCCCAATCATACTAATGAGGCACCAACTGAACCAGAAACACCACCACTCTTACGCTACAAATCAGAACGCATTAATTTGCTCATTTACACTTAGCAGCGAAATAAATGTCTTTATCTAACAAGGAGCAAAACAAATCTATTCCCCTAAAGATTACAACTATTCAAAGTTCAAATAAAGTGTAAGTAACAGAGAAAAATGAAAATGAGATGTGGAGCAAAACTTTAAAGGTCACCTATTATGCATAAACATGTCTCCCCTCTGTGAAAAGAGATTCTGAAAATGTCAGGAAAAAGGATTCGCTCACTTTTTGTCCTGATCCATTTATATACATTTTCTATACAAGCCAACATATTGGCTAGAAAATTCTCTTGGTGTTCAGATAAGGTTAAGATGAACCTCTTTAGAAAGTATTGCACTCCTCTCTATACTGCCCCCTTGTGAGTCAAGTATAAGAAGGCGAGCCTCCGGAAGCTCCAGGTTGCATATAATGACTGTTTGCGTATACTGCTTCGAAAACCAAGATGGTGCAGTGCAAGTGAAATGTTCTGTAATGCACGAGTCAACACGTTCCATGCTCATTTGAGAAATCTGATGTACAAATTCATCTGTCGATTAAATGTTTCTCATAATGTTGTCATTATGCTACTTTCAAATCTGTGTTTCAGTACTGTACGATACCAGTCACCTCTGTGGAAACATTGATATAACTGCCTTTTTTAATTTATATTTGAGTGTTGTATGTTTGTCTTGTAATAATGGACCAAGAGTCTCTTTAAATAAAGATGATGATATAAAAACCTGTCTGAAAATGAGCTGATCAGATTTTGGCCACTTTATGATGTCATAACGATGTTTTGGGTTGTGTAACCATTAGCCAATCACCAACCAAGGTAACTAAGAGGCAAACACTTCAGAGACATGTTTTGTATATATCTGAGATCTATAATATATTGATGAAAACCAGTATAATAGGGGACCTTTAAAACCCAATCATAGATGCAGCAAATATCTCAATACAGAACAGACTGCGGAATACATTTGACATTTGTATAGTGAGTCACATGATCACTTTTGTCCGAAAAAGAGGAAAGTCATTATCAAATTTCGTTAATTTACAAAGTAAACAGTGCTGACCAACAGAAGATTGAGCTTGTGATGGTGTTCAATACACAGCTCTGCCAAAGGCCTACTCACCGCCTCCACCTCGGCTGGATCATACCACACGTTGATGTAGGGGTGCTGTAACGCGTCGTCCACGGATATCCTTTTAGAGGGGTCGATGATCAGCATCTTAGACAGCAGGTCTCTGGCCTGGCTAGCTGTTTTTGGGAAAGGAGACACATCAGTTTAAGTTCATGAAGCAAGAAAATATTCGTCTGTGCCACTTATTTGCCATGAAATTGGAGCACAATAAGGAAGGAAGGGAGGGAAAGAGAGAGAAATGTCAGGGATTAAAGAGAATAATTAACAACAGCAGTTTGTCAAAGGAAACCAGATCTCAGGAAGCCTCATTCACATGTGGATTAGCAGATAAACACCACATTTTTACGGAGGGAAAACTTTGGAAAGATAATTTTTTTAATATTTTTTCAGAAATAATGTGGGCAAAATGTATTATATGTATGCATCACAAAATAATTTGCAACACTTGACAGCCATCCAGATTTTTCTGTCAATTTTTTAGCTAATTAAAATTCAAGATTCTAGCTTGTCCCAAATACAAATCTAACATTTTCTAATACACGTATTAGAAAATGTTAGATTTGTTAGCCTGTGACAATTTGCATCAAGACCTACATTTTACATGTATGTAAAATGTAGGTCTTGATGCAAATTGTCACAGGCTAAAACTGAAATATTGTATGGAAACTGCTCCAACTGGGGTGTTCCTAGATGTAGTTTTATAAAAGTACCAGAATGTACAATAAACTGCATTCGTTTTTTTTTTTACATTTTGCTTCCCGACATGTAAAAATGCCATCAGCAGTCGCTCAGTCTCTCTCCCCTCAGGCCATCTGAGACTCATGTGAAATCGAGAACCCTTTAACCACACACCATCTCTCTCCTACACACACTGACCCCATTATAAATAGCTTTACAGCAGGACTGAAGAAACTGAACAGGAAAAGACAGATGAGCCGTGTGCAGTCGCTGCATTCTGCCTGAGCATCAACACGTCAATAACAAACGGATGGTAAGTCTGTAAAACGACTCCTCTATCGCTCTCCTTCCACCTCTCCTGACTCCTTATCTATCTTCTCTCGTGTCATACAGTACTTTCTGTCAGCCGCTGCCTCATGCAGTTCAAAAATAATCAAAGCCCTAAGGATGTCTGCCTCAGTTCCGACCTGTGACAGAACAAAACAGCAGCACTTCAACCCGGTCTCACACCCTCCCACAGTCCTATCTAGCTGCATTTCCTTTAACACTGTCACTCCAGCAGGGAGCAGCCAGAATACAAAAGTCATTCATGAGAATTCTACCAGACAGGAGCTTTGATGTGGGAACGGGGACACAGAAAAAGCTTATTTTGTTATCTCTCAATGGAGGGAATTTGCACTTTTGGGAAGAATGGTTGCACTTCTCGACTTAGAAGAAGACGATGTGGTTAACCCTCTGCATAAGATGCATAATATGAGTTTCAATGTAGAGGCCCAAAAGCGACATTTAAAATAAAAGTTTTTTGAGGGAACATTTTTATTCCCTATGCATGAAGTTTTCAAAACAGAGTCTACAACCTGCTCTGTGTACAACCCAGTCTCACGGCATTTCGTGTTATAGTCACGACATTTAATCTATTGATTCACCAACACGATTTTCCCCTTTTTTTCGTGTCACACAGAACGATTTAAAAAGCAATGTATTTCTATTGGTAGTATGTTTCGTGCCTGCACCATGTCTTTTTTATCCGTTCAGGTCTTGGAAAACCAGAAGCTGTGTGGTTCATAAAAACATGTTCTTACTCAATATCAAGCCACAATTATTGTTTTTATTTTAAATCGTATAATGTCGGACTTTTTTTGTCGTCTGTGAGGAAAAGAAATGGGGCTCAGAGCCTCAGAATACTGAAATCTGTATTATTTTAAATCTTTTTTTCCTTCTAATTTGTTATTATTTTCTAAATAACACATTGTTATTTACTCAACAATAACACACAATTATCCTTGTTTTTATTTATTTGTTTAATTCTATAATCTCTGGCTTTTTTGGCGTCCGTCAGGAACTGAATTTCAAAATAAAATAACCGGAAACAGATACACACCCAACTGATTACCCAAGATCCTCAGCTATGGTTGAAGATCAGTGATTGGATTGTTTAGCCGCAATGCACGTTGGGATATTGTGTTAATGCGTTATGAAATCCGGAAAAAATAAAATTTAAAAAGAAGAAAATAATACTTTATTCCGAGTGTGCTTGCTTTTCTCTTTGGAAGTCATCACATAACGGCATTGTAACACACGGTTCGGATGCATTAAATATTACACATCTGCCGTAGTTATTTATAGAGCCCTGATTAGAAGACTTCTAGACAAACTGGAAGAACTGCCACCGAAACTGAATACGTATATTATCATAAATATATCAGCAATTAAACAACATCTTCAATTTCTCTTCACACAATACGTCTCCTTGCAGTATCAACACTAATTCAGCTGACCTTTATATTTGATCCAATTGGTAAATAGGCTGTATTTACACCATAACGGTGCACAGCTGATAGAAAAGGACTTGTAGTTTTTAAAGATATTACTGATTTTCTTTGAATATAAGAATGTAAATATTGAGTTGAGAGAATAGTTACGTCAGGGGTTTTGGGTGATGGGAGACACATCTATGGAATCACAATTTCAATAGCTTACCATTAAATGAAGGATATACCTTTCTGTCTGTGATGTTTTACAAATCAGATATTAATGTATAGAAGTAAAACATGTGAAATAATATAGCAATATGCTGTAAGATTATGTGAAAACATGAATAAAACTACACATCTTCAGATGTTATACAGTACATAGATAAGTGTCCTACACTAATAATAAAAATGTATTATGGTATTGTATGCTGTGTGTACCTAGTGGTTAAATCACGTTATTGAATAATTTTTTTAATATGTTATATTTGATGAAAAAAATATTAAGAGTACATACTTTCATAGGGGGAAAGTATGTACTCTTAATATTTTTTTTGGAATATAATAAATCAAGAAGATACTGTAAGTGATCTCTACAATAAAACAGTTTAGTGCCGGATGTACAAAGATATTAATATAATGATGTGCAAAACAGAAAAACGAATTAACCTTTATTTAAACATTAAAGAATACTTTAAGCTAAAGTCCAGTCGAGTCCAGTTTTGGATATTCGTGGTTTTGTTCCATTTAAAAGAGCTGTTTGACGCTCAACGTAACCTTGGCGCACTGCCACTCCAACATCCAATCCCAGGGCTTGAAGATTAATCACAGGGTTTGTCAAGCAGCGGGACTGAAGTACCAAACGATAGCTGAGGATTATGGGTAGTGTAGTGTCTTCGGCCATCCTAAACTCCGAAATGTTTTTCGGATTTCATATCGCATTAACACCATATCCCTACGTGCATTGCGGCTAAAACATCCAATTACCAAGCTTAAACCATAGCTGAGGATCTTGGGTAATCAGTTCAGTGGGTGTGTATCGCAATGTTCCTTGAAATTTCCCATATAGGCCTACGTCTGTTTCCGGTTATTTTATTTAGAAATTCAGTTCCTGACGGACGCCAAAAAAGCCCGTGATTATAGAATTAAACAAATAAATAAAAACAAGGATAATTGTGTGTTATTGTTGAGTAAATAACAGTGTGTTATTTAGAAAAGAATAACAAATTTGAAGGAAAAAAAGGATAAAAAAAATACAGATTTCAGTGTTCTGAGGCTCTGAACCCCATTTATTTTCCGCACGGACAGCAAAAAAAGTCAGACATTATATGATTTAAAATAAAAACAATAATCGTGGCTTGATATTGAGTAAGAACATGATTTTATGAACCCCACAGCTTCCGGTCTTCCAAGACCCGACCGGACAAATATATGTGTTGCAGGCACGAAACACACTACCAATAGAAATACATTGCTTTTAAAATTGTTCTGTGTGACACGAAAAAAAGGGGGAAATCGTGTCGAATCGATTAAATGTCGTGACTATAACACGAAATGCCGTGAGACTGGGTTGCTGTGTAACCGTACAGGTGTGCTTTAAGATAAAGGCTAACGTTAGCATTGATGATGCTACACTAACCGTAGAGCTGTGCTTTAAGAGGCTAACATTAGCATTGGTGCTACACTAACCATACAGCTGTACTTTAAGATGAAAGCTAACATGATGTTTTGCAGGTGTTTAGGTTTAGCATGTGAAAGATCTTAGTGTTTAGCATGTGGAAGATCTTAGTGTTTAGCATGTGGAAGATCTTAGTGTTTAGCATGTGGAAGATCTTACGTGTTAGCATGCTCAAATATGCTAATTAGCAGTTACGATAAGGTATGGCTAGGGCGGGAATTTACATTTCAGTCATAAACCGAAGTTTTGGTTGAATTTATATGCTGACCTTATGACCCGTTCATAGATAGATAAATAGATAGACAAATAGATAGATAGATAGATAGATAGATAGATAGATAGATAGATAGATAGATAGATACGTAGATAGATGGATAGAGATGTGCTATAAAGTGCTGCTCTAATTTATTGAAACATTAAATGGACTGGCATTATATTTCTGTTATAATTTATAGCAGGCCATTGTGATTTTAACAGGCCTGCCCATGCGTGGTGTAAGCAGTAAAACGTGCTTTCACAGTTCCCCTGCTAGAACATAACTGTGTCCCTCACATGATGATTTTGTGTAAATGTTACTATGTCCTATATGGGAGATAAACTTTACATCTTATGTGCTAGGGCTTCAGTAGTTAACAAATATTTGGCATCATAAAAAATCCTACGAGTGATTTTACGATGTATGTTATTTCTTTCTATGGTGAACTCCTCCAGTTAAAATAATTGCATATAATGCAAAATAATTCAATACAAATAATCAAACAAATTGATTAAAATTACATGCATGACAATACATGATAAACATATCAATGCAATCTGATAAAATGGTTAGAATACAATTGATTTATGACATTTCTCACCTTTGAGTTTGTTGTTCTCAGAGTCAGCAGGGAAAAGGCAATCGGGGAAGAGCTTGGGAAAGGTGAGACCTGCATATTTTGGCCGGTTCTCGACGTAGTTCCTCACTGTGGGCTGGAGCTTCTTCATGAACTCTGGTAGTGGTGTTCCCAGCTGCTCGATCACCTTGTTCCACTGGTCGATGTCTGGTGTGGGTCAGGGTTAAGGGAAGCACACATGGGAGACGCACTATCCTGTACTCCTCAGTGTCCACTCGGGTAAAACCTTCCACACAATACTACAGAATATAAATTTAGAAACAAACACTAATATTTAGATTTTCTCAAATGTTGAAATTATGGACTTGTGATAATGGAAATGGTGTGTTCAAATCAAATGTAAACACATAAATATAAAACTAAGTATCATCAGCAAAAATACGAGTTAGACAAACCTAAAAGCATGATCATCAGGTTCCACTAAGTATTTTTGTCAGATTACAAAACAGTCCTATCCAACCCTCAGACAAGCATCCATAGAAATTGACAAAAATATGCAGTTTTTCTTATTGAATTAAGGAAATTGTAGGCTTTAGTGTGTTTCAAGCAATGTTTACTGCAACTCAAATCCAGCTCCAGTGAGACATTAGTTTGTGTCTTGATGAAAATACTTTGTCTATATTTCCCTACCTAAAAATAAAAACGTAGTCAGATAACAATTATTCTGCTTATGAACCTCCTGACCACAATATATACAGTGTGAGTTTTAATTAATAAGAGCCATGTAGCATGTGGCTGTGTTCTCTGGGGAGTGTCGGATTGGGTTTCCCCTCCTTTCTGGAAGCAAATACTTCCTCTCTTACTCCAAATGACCCGCTCCCCTCTCCTGGTTCTCACACAGGCTGCCAGAGGAGGCAGGGAGCTGCCAGAGCGACCAGAGATCCCCGCTACTTCATCTTGCTGGAACGACACCTCCTTTTTGTCTCCATTGCAAATTGGCCATGATCCACCAAGTGCTCAGAGAGACAATTATTTTTCATCCACCAAGGTTCTATCCATGGCTCTTTAGCAAGTTGCTGGATAAAGCTGTCCCGATAACTTCTGTTGGATGATAAATTGTCCCGGATATAATTGTAATAAATGATACTATTCTCCTTTTATGATCATTGTATGCCACTGATATATGTTAATATAATAGCACAATTCTAAGTCAAATCAAGTCTCAGGCTCTGTTAACAAAAATCTACAAAATCTGCGCCCCAGTCATATAATGGTAGTGAAACATCTGCTAATTGCAACAACACCCTCAAACATAAGTGATGATATCGAGTTCTGAAAACATTATGAAGACCTTTTGTCTTATTCCAGCTAGAGGTGTATCTCCTCAGCATGTCGTTGCCAAAAAGCATGACGCTCCACTCTGTGTGCTTTTAATCACTGGATTCAGGACATCACAACCTGCTCTCAAGTAACTGCTGTTTTTTTACATGATATTCAGGTTTACATGATAAACAGAGAGAGGGAGTGGGGAAGGTCAGAAGGATACGGTCCGTCCCAGGGAACAGCACTGTCCCTCTTATCACCTCTCCAAAGATGCAGCCGACTGACCACATGTCCACTGGGGTCGCACACACACACACCAACACACAGGTACATGCACAAGCAAACACACACACACATGCTCGCATTACCGTCATCTATTAAAAATCACATAACACTTCTACCTCCTACACTTGTTAAAAACAAAACCAATTCCCAAATGTTTATCCTGTATGCCTGTGTCTATTTTTCCTGTGAAACGTGAAGATTTTGTTGATGACTCATCTTGAGCTCATTGGGTGTTAAATCAATTTATCCCGTCAAATTAGATTTGGAGAGGGGTCCACCTGTAATTTTTGTTTTACTGAGATATACACCATTACAGAAGCTACTGTAGAGACAACCTAACTTCCATTTTACTACATGACACTTTATAAAGTAATGACAAATAAAAGTGCAATCATTCCTAAATGAAGATATGCAGTACATGTCATCACATGTCACACCAGTATTTCCTTTCTATATTTATGCGACATGTAAGCCAAACAGAGCATTTTGTTTATCATCAATCCTTAGCTGCCTATTTAACACACTGTTTTACTAAATGGCCTTTGAACACAGAGTCACCCTTTGGCTCGCTGTGCTGTGACCTGCGACAGGCGGCTTTTCTTTATCATCATTTGAAAGGTAGGTTCCGATAACTTCAGCCAGGTCAATACTTAAAGTCGAATAGTCCATGAAGTGAATTAAGATGAGCAACGACGGGGTACCAGTCCAGAAACTAATCTATAAGCAACATATTAACAAAAGCCATTGACGTACAGTAAGAAAGGATGAAGAGTTAGGTGATAAGAGTTCCAGAGACAGAAGGAGGGAGATAGTGCTGAGCTCATTGCAGGGGTTTTCTAGTTCTCCAGAGCATTAATCTTTCAGGGAGTGCACACTCAGGGATGGAGAGACAGCAGTATTAGGCACAAGCATCTGCAGACACACACAGCTTATCTGCCGCTTAGCATTTACAGTGCAATCCTCTTTTAACCAATGAGGTAGGAGATATTTTACATGTTCGTTATTGTCAACGAATCCAATGGAAACACTAAAGTCCTTTATACATTATTTCTACCTTGTAAAATCTGTATTAAGACTTTACCATCATGGCATTTGTCTCATTTGTTTAGCTAACACGCTAATAGTCAACCTTTCAACTTTCCTCACACCACCAATCAGTTCGATTAAGCTGCTACTAACAGTTGCTCAAAATGAATACATAATCCTTCATTATTAATTTACTGAATTTGTAATAACTGTGTCTGACTCACATGTGTGGGCACACTCAGATGGCAAGATGTAATTCACATGTGCACACACGTGCACAAACTCAGCAGGGGGACTTTTGATCCATATCCATCCTAATGAAAGAAGTAATCTGAAGGATGCAATCACAGCCCCTCGCTGCAGTAGGACACACCGGGTGTCCCTCACAGAAACACTCTAAATAGCCAACACTTAAATATTTAGAGAAAGGGCTCCATATTTTTGAACTGAGAACAATTATATATGATGCTTGTGTTAGGGTCTTCTTGCAGGTTAAATTAAAAGTGTTAAAAGAGGTTCAGTGGACATTTTAATGGAGATTTGTTATAAAGGCAGCAACATTATTTAGTTCACCTCATTAACATACAGGGAAAATTAGTAATGTAATGTAAAATAATGGAACTAAAGCAAAAGATTACCATGTGAAGCATGTCACAGTGTATGAAATAAATATCTACATATATCATAGGAATAAATGTCAACCTGGTTTTATTCCCTTTATTTTAAGCTCTCCAATCAATTGACTTTAAGAGTGTTTCAATTGGCAGATCTTGAGTCGTACACTTGCAACCCATGAGTTCTACAATAAAAACAAAGAGTGATCCAATTAATTCTCTATTATATACAGCAGGCAGTAACCTAAAAACAGAAATGGTGTTACCATTAGATAACAAGGATACAGTCCCGCCCAGGGAAGAGGATTTTGTGGCGCACCATTTCTCCCATAATGCACCCCACCGACCATAAATCCACTGCACGAAAAGAGGTGACAGTAAGACGAAGTGGGAACAAAAGAAAAGAGAGGAAGGCAAAGGTTAGTGTTGGACACATTAAGCTTTCTGGGAGAAGCAACAGTAAGTAGCCGCCATTCAGCGAAGGAGAAATAATTAGTCAGAAGCTGGTTACATAGAGACAAACTCAAATGAGAAAAGTAATAGACAGAGAGCAGAAGAGGAGAATGACTAACTAGCGGCAGGAAAATCAGAGCTTGGGAGCTTACAGACTTCTATGCGTTGGAGGAAAGCTGCTAATGAGTCATAGCTTAGTCTGATATTCAACCACATGTCTGCTGTTCTAGAGGCTTTTAATCAGTGATTCGCTGCCAACACCTCATTTCATTTAAGTTCTTTTGTAAATTTCGCGGCTTAGGATTTGTTTGTCAATTTGAATAAGAAACATACATGTGAGATCCTGAATGGCTTTTGATAAAAGACAAACAAACATGATGTTCATATACTGTAAGCTTCAATAAAGTCTTTTAGTGAGGTAGTGTATCAGCAAATATTGCTAGTGCTATCCTTTCAATATTTCTGAATTTCATCCACTCATTCACGATGAATGCTCACCGTTCTCTTTGTATCCCATGCCCAGGATCACCTCTGGGGCTCTGTAGTATCTGGTCACCACATAGGGGGTCATCATGAAGCTGGTGCCTGCGGTCCTGGCCAAACCAAAGTCCAGGATCTTCAGGGTGCAGTCTGACTTCACCACTATATTGCTTGGTTTGAGATCCTAAAGATGGGAATAGACTGATTTGAGAAAAACTGTGTATACATAGGTCATTTACTAACCTTATATTCATAGACAGGTTTGAATTATTACTGTTATTTGACTTGGTTATTTGAAGGAGTATTGCAGGAGTATTGCATGTGGTTTAAAAACATAAGTAGTATTAACAGCTATGTTTGTTTTTGTTATTAATCTATTAAAGGGGCAATACATGTAATCATTGTTACATTTGATTACATTTATATTGTCACTGAAGACCAAAGCACAGGGGGGGGAAACCCTGTTTCCACTGTGCCACCTTATCCAAAGTGATGGCTACTGATGTTACATTTAACATTTTTACCCAGAAACTTGTAAAAAAAAAACATATTAAAGAGTTAAACAATTGAATGGAGGTGTCTTGCTCTCCTACCCTGTGAATGATGCCGGCTGAATGCAGGTGTTTGATTCCACACAGCATCTGGTAGAGCAGGTAGGACATTCTCTCGTGGTCAAGCTCCATCTGAATCACCTGGCACAAGTTGGCATCCATCAGCTCCATCACTAGGTACCTGGGAAACAGATTTCATGAATTTATTTGTTTGTTTATGGACCTAACAGGTGAGTGACTGATCAGTTATTTCACAAGTTATCCTTTAACTTAAATCATTTGAATTATAGCTCTAAGTGAAATTGATAAACTGAGCATTTATTTACCAAATCTGGTGCCACAAAGACAAATGTGTAGTTCTGTTTACAGAGACATTGTTCTAAACTCTAACACAATCTCTTGTGTCATTCATTATGTGAACAGGACACCTCTATCAGCCTCTGGTTACTCCTACAGTACTTTCACTCCAGAGGTTATGTTCCAACAACTGCAGGTGTGAAGGGGCAATGAGCACATCAGTCCCTTTCTACTCTCTGTAATTTGAGTAACAATATGACAGGAACATAGGCATCTTTTCTTTTCCTGTGACATGGAAATATAATCACGCATGGAAGGATTTAGTATACTCACACATCCTGGAAGTCCTCTAATGATTTCTGTTGTGTGAAGACATTTAATAAACTGATGATCTGAAAGAGAGAAGAGCATGGAGAGGATCACCGTAAAGCACTTTCAGTAAATGTACAAAATCGAAGTTAGCAGGGAATGTGGAGACAAGTATTAAAGACCCTGAAGAAGGACACTGCTGAGTAAGAGATAGACCGAAGAAGTGAATTGGAACAAAAGAGTGGGGATAAATGTGTAGGAGGGGGAGAAGACAAAAAGAAAAGAGATTACATTCTTGCCTTGGAGAGCTCTCTGTTCCACTCTCCTGCCAATTTGGTACATTTCTGGAGGCATCAAATTTAACACGGTCGTAATGTTGCAGTCTCTTGTCTCAGTTTTGTGGCGAAGGGATTTATCAAGAACCAAAAATAGACACTGAGTGGGGTATAGTCTAAAACTGTGCCTCATCCTGACAATAGAGACATTGCCATTCCTCCCTATCCCCATTACCCCTCAGCTGAATCACTTACATTTTTGTGATTGACACATTTCATGAGCACCAATTCCCGGTAGGCCCTCTTTGCGTGGGTCTGGTTCTGGAAGGGTCTGCTCAGCTTCTTGATGGCTACATTTCTGTCCAGGACAGCATCGTAGCCCGCACTGCAGAAGAGATAAAATAGAGGACAATGGAACCATTTTCCTTTTGTGTTTATGGTTGGATGAATCACAATACTGTGACAATCCACTCGGAATGTCATTGGACACAAACAAAATAATTATTTTTGACAGCTCCAACAACAACAAAAGACTGATGATTTGTTTAAACAATATTTTTTCTGCGGTATGGTCTTGTCAGTAACAGATAAACCTAAAAGGGGACCTATCATGCAAAATGCACCTTTGTACGTCTTTTATACATGAATATGTGTCCCCGGTGTGTCAGGGAACTCACCAAGTGTCAGAAAACACAACCCTCTCTCTTTTCCTCCATACCCAAATCTCTAAAAACGGGGCTGCAACGGATCTGATACAGACTGATCCAGATTTGAAATTGTTCTGACGTCAGAAACGAGGTGCTCCGCCTATATGGGCAACTCTCCACCTATCAGGAGAATGAGAGGTTGCGTGGCATGGTAACAGCATGGTAACAGCATGGTAACATGACGCTCGTGCCTCGCCCCCCTCCTTTGCATGGGGGCGTGGTCAGCTGCAGCTCATTTTTCCACAGAATCAGCCCTTTTGAAGACAGGGCGGAATAGAGCAAATAGAGCGAAATGAGGCATGGCTAAAATGCATGATCTGTTTGTTATTTTGAAAAAAAAACTTCACAGACATGTTTTATATAGGTATGGCCCTACAATATATTATTCAAATATAGCATGATAGGTCCACTTTAAAATCAGGTTCAATGTGGCTGATAGGCTGTTATGAGCAAAAAAACACAACAATTTTTTTAGCGATTAAAAAACAGTTCTAGCAAAAGTCGTGGTAGTCGTAAGTCATGGTAGTTAAACAATGTGTGGTGTAAAACGCTGCAGCGTGAATGCAAGCAGCCGTAAAAAACCCAGGAAGTCACTGTGATCTGCCAAGAAATAGTGACTTTGGACCGAGCTGGGCTAGCTGCTCCCAGCTAAATTAAACGCCACAAACTTTAAATGTAATATACAGATAAGAGAGGAGTATAACTGTTATCATAGTACAACCTTCTGACATTTGTATTGTTTTGTGCAAATTAAATGTGTTGATTTCCTAGAGAGCTGGTGTGCATAATTGTTATATTTGGACACAGCCAAGCTAACTACTAAGCCCTGTTTCCAGTCTTTATTATAAAACTAAGATAACCAGCTACTGGCAGAGGCTTACAGCACAGATTGAAAAATGGCATTGATCTTCTCATCTAATTCTTAGCGTTAAAGCAGATAAGAGGATTTCCAAAAATGTAAAACCATTCCTTTAATTCCAGGTACAACCATTAAAATGCTACCATAAAACCCGACTATACTTCTAATTATCAGCATGAAATATCAGATTACACTTGATTATAATATGAAAACATGATTGATGCTGTTGTATTAAGAACAATGAAGAGTACACTGCAGTGAAACAAAGGAGGACACTTTAGATGGTTTCTTTTTCCACATACTGGCTCAACCCATTTTGGAGGTTATTACTGCAAAGTGAATTTTTTGCAGACTCGACACAATCCCAGCCCCTGGGAACATTTGGGATTTTGTCTCCGAGTGTAAAGGCATGTTTGCTTTCAATGAAAAGTAGTACCATGACAGAAAAAACCACAATAAAGATGCCATTCACATCACATTCTCAGCTGAATCTTAAACTGACACACATTGACTCTCAGTGCAGTATGCAGGCTCACTGCATCAAGTCGACGCTGTGTGTGTGGGTTTGTGGATGGATGGGATACAAGTATGGTTCATCATGTCTCTGGAGACTGCAGGCCAGGGATGTTGTGTGACCATGGAAACAGTGAATCCTTCATAAAAGCATTGATCCAATAGGGATTGGGGCCTGTCATCACTTTTCTTGCTGAATGAAAGATGATGTCATGACAAGCTAAACCACGTAAAGCCTTCATCCCTCTTAAGATTGCTTGGAAAGCTCAGTCTGACCGAGTGCAAAAGTCATAAGGGCAGAGATGTGCACAGATTGGTGAAAGTGTAACGTCATTACCATGTTCTCAGGCTTTAAGGGGCAAGAACCCCCTGATTGCATGAGAAAAAGCAGAATTACTCACTCTCTGCTTTTTTATATTCTAATTTACATACAAGCTGTTGTGCGGCACATGTATGTTGGTAGAACAACTGTTTAAATCAGACAGATGTTCATGTAGATGAGATTATGACATCCACTCTGACAATAATGCACAGTTGGCAAGTCGCTCTAATTATGTTATCATCCTGTCATAATAAAATCATTCCTCTAACATTAATATACATGTCACTGCTTTGTGCTATACTGTTGACACAGATGAGATCATTTCAATGTGTGTCACATTTGATCTCTATATCCAGAATAACATTACATAATTATTTGGGGGTTTTATGCGGTTTGGATCGTGGTAATGCCGTCACCAGATGACACCGGATGACAGCTGTAGGCAGGGCCAAGCGGAGCAGGTTAAATTAGATTTGCACTTTCTCCCTGCCATCCATCTCTACAATATCCTTCAAATGGGCACAATCCCAGCATTAGCAGTAACAGCCTGCTTTGGAGCGGAAGGAGAGAAGGACTGAGGGCATGGGAAGCAAAGGAAGGACAATAAAAGAGAGCGAGTGGAGGGCAAGGGGGTTTAGACTGTTGAGAGCAGCAATTCTTCAAACACCATATAAGAAAGGAAGATATAAAACATGTCAACTTGGCTCATCCCAGGGAGCATCTCTGAGGGACGTATATCAACACAGTGACACGGAATTAACATAAATACAACTTATAATAAATATGGATTTGTTCGGTCACTTGACAAAGACTGTGAGATGCATTCCTTTAAGTGGAGACTTGGCAGTGGTACGCTGCATTCTGACAGGGCATGTGAGATGAATTACAATGAATATGAGCTCTCTGCAATCCGGATTAAGGATTCACCCATTCTGTAAAACCGCTATAGCCGACGCATCCTTATTCTATCCAACATTTATCATCAGCTCATTGCACCGGAAAGAGAATGAGCCTATAGTCAATCCAAATTGTGTGGCCAACCACTTCACATGTGAGACTACATTTTGCCAAAAATCCTGATTCAATTAATAAATATAGTCATTTTTGTAGTTTTTCTCATGTAATATTTTAAAGCTTCTACTGATAAACAATGCTCATATTTTGACACTTTCTTAATAAAGAAGCAATAATGGTCCTTCATTTGCACTACATTTTGTTGTTTGCTTTTACATTTCCATCCTTCTTACCTTCTAAAGTCTAATATAAAATACATTCATAAACTATTTAATTGGTATAATAGGAAGACACAGGTACGCTTCTCAGTTAGCTGTGACAAAATGTCAGTCACTTGCAAATACATTTCTCCAAAATTAGAGGAGGAAGATCTTTTACTCATTACTTGCCACAATTGATCCTTATTTGTTTAGGGACACAAACATGTGTATACGTAATCACGCTCTGGTTTAGTTAAAGCTTAATCAATACTTAATTACCCATGTTTTCACAGAAACAATAGTAAATGTTGACAAAGTTTAAAAGAAAATTGTCATCGGATCATTATCTTAGATATTCCTATTCACCTGCATCACAAATACATTAATAATTGAAGTTTATTTGTTCTTTTAAAGCAAACTCTATCTGTTTGCCAGGCTTAATGTTTGGCTGATCACAACAATTCTGTCAAAATGGATCCCAAGGCTGCATGCTGTGCAGATGTTATGTTTGGTCATGCATAATGGAGACACAGCAGGATGTTGTAGAGCACTGAAGAGCACTGACTTTCTGATTGCCCAATTAAATAAAAAAAGTAAAATTTATTTTTTCAGCCCTTTACTCACACAACAGTGGAAACAGTAAGCAGTGATTATCCTCCCTTAACAATCTCCCACAGCAATAAACGACAACACAATTAGAAAAACAACAACCAGCTAAATGAGATAATCACACATTGAATACTAATTAAAAAACACATCAAATAGCATGATATGATGTATCAGAGGACATTAAGGTAACACACTGTTGAGCACTTACCAGACGATTCCCTGAGCTCCAGAGCCGATGGGCTTTAAATTCTGGTAACGTTTTAAAACTGTGAAGGTGGAGTCTCCCACTTCCACACTGTAGAACTGGTTGTCCACTTTGCTTTTGCTCATCTTGTAATGTTGGGCGATATATGACACATCCACTTGTTTTCCAAAACCCTGCATAAATAAAACACAACAAAAAAAGATGTTGTTAGTTATGTTATAGAAGATTTATGTGTTTACTTACCTGGCAAGCAAAACATCTGCAATAACAGTAACAGTAAAAGGTCATTCTTATTGTGCATTTTATGTCAATAAATTATTATTTTAAAAATCAGCATCCAAAACTCAATCAATGTGTATCTAGCTGCTTCTATAATATTGACTCTTTCTTTTGCTTTAAATGTGTGTATATTGGTATTTAAGTGTGTGTTTGGGGATATTTGGTTAACGGGGAAGGTAGAATAAACAGGACAGGACACACAGTACAGCCAGTTTACACTGTCTCCATGCAGAAATGTAAACTCTACATGTTATGACATTAGTGGCACTAACTGTATTCACCAGACGGAGGACATTATTATTTCATAAATCTGCACACAATAATAATCAGGCTGTAATTACTTGGGCAGAGGAGTGGAACAAACGGTGCCACAACAAAAAACTATCAGTTAATTACAGACTTAGTAATTACAACACTGCTCACAAACAAAACAAAGCTGTGTGTATTACTGTGTATTACTGAGGGGCACACGTTTGAAATACTTCCTTGAAATGTAATGAAAAATTTATATATTTGATTTAATACATTTTTATTGAACATTGCCAGCATGGTATCCAATCCTCTGATCTGGTTATTTCAATACATGCAGCCCTTGCTATATAGCCATCTATAGTGGCTATTAAACATGTACTCATGCACGTGTAGAACAGACATCACATGCCAAGTCAATAATTTTGGCTAAAGCGAAATAGCCTGTAGCCAAATATGCAGTTCTCACACATGCAGACTTGTGATATAAAGTCATTGTAAGGAAATTAAACCCGTAGGAGTTTCACATTTAAAAGGAGACAGGCGCTTAAGCTTCAGCTAGGAAGCCTCTTCATTATTTTGTCTTTCAGTGGCAGATAAACCCTTTTATTCTTAGCTTGTCGTGAATTCATTTTTAACACCATAAGGCTACAAACTAAAAATGTTTTTGCCGCAAGCTATTTAAACAATAGCTCTCTTTTAATGAGTTGAAATCATTTTGAGCTTCAGGGTTATCCACCGTTATATCTTTACTGTTGAATACATGTTGTTAAAAACATCTTTACTCAAACGGATATCTCAATTCTAAATACAGAAACACAACAATACCACAACATACAGAACAATGAAGGGGAAATGGAAGTGAATGAGTACTGTACCTTGTTTACCTGTAAGGAACACACACCTGACAAAAGGCTATCTTCACATCCAGGATTGGTTGGCTGCAGTTGTATAAGAAATGTCTGCTCATAAATACCTGTAACACACAAATAGAGGAGAGCCAGAGTCAGGGAGTGAGTCATGCGGACATTGGTTGCACAAATGTACAATATGTAGCCTGCAATTTGATCAGAAGGAATGAAACTGATGATCCTAAATATAAAGTGTACTGATGGTACATTCAATCACATCTGGATTGATCTTTTATTGCTGACAACAACAACAACAACAACAACAACAACAACAACAACAACACAACAACAACACACAACAACAACAACACATAATATATAAATCATAAGAAATCAGTTTGATTTATCATGCTTAGTCGAGCATTGTGCACAGTAATGGAATATTTGTTTGGGCCCTTGTTCTTCCATCGCTCCTGATGTTTTCTCTCTACTCCGTCCCATTCATTCTCAATCAAAGATAGAAAAACAACATGTTGTCCCTACCCACTCCTCTATTAACAAGAATAGACCAATATGATCGATTCTTCATCAGAGTACAATGCACCACAATGACCAATGTCTTTGTGTTTCAAGGTACCGGTTTGACGTGAGTTGAAAAAAGACCTGAATACAGATGGTGTTGCCGCGTAGAAAGACAGTAAGGTTGTGGGTGTTAATGACTGACTGGCACGCTGAAGCCTTATATTTCTGCTATCCCTCTTTATGTGCACAAGGCTGATATCATAACAGCACGTCAACACTTTTTGGGTCAGATTGTATAGCACCTTTTGACTTTCTTATAAATCTTTAACTTTCAGCTTTAAAGCTAATTATTTTGCTAAAAAGGTTGGAACCTTAAAACCGATTAATCCCTTAGTGCACACACGTGTAAATGTCCTCAGTGTCTTTTGGTTATATAAGAAGTAAATCAAAGTTATTAAATCAATAAGATTTGTTGTGCAACTGATTTATGAATGGTTTTTTTATCTTAAAACTACAAACACATATACATATTCTTCAGGCAACAGCCTCACTAATATACATGTCTCATCTTCTTTGATATTGACGTTGACAGTAAACTACTATAACTTCTTAAACCAGGTCATGGGATCTCTGCGACATTATCTCGAAAATATTTTTCAAAAGTTAATTCAGACACTGAGGAGATAATGCATTCAGTTTCACACGGTTATCTTTAATAGCACTATCATACATGAAGCAAGATTTCAAAAAGCTTGTGCCATCAGGCATTGCATTTGCATTAATGTAGGGTAGAAACTTTGGCAAAGCTGGGAGGCTTTTACAGTGAAGGTCAATTTGGTTTAAACGTAGTTTTTGCATATTTCCTGGAGCTTTTGTGTTGGCAGTTCAGTTCAAAAGATTGCAAAGGAGTAATAAAGTAGATCTACATGGGCTGCAGCTATCCCACAATGACTCTACCTTCAAAGGTTTTCCAGGTAATGAAGCTCCCAGTGTGCTAATGATCATTTCTTCTGAATAAATGCATAAGTAATGTTAATGTTGGCAATGAAAATACTAGGCTAGAAAAAAGGTTTCGGTCATATACTTATAAAAAAAGTGACAAATGTCCCTAAATGGTTTGGCAGTGTTCACAAAATGTAGAATAGCAGCTGAAAGGATGTGTGTTTTCTCTTAGGATGTAAATATAGGACTTTCTGGACACAAATGTATTACTCCACTAGTTTTTTAATAATGACACAGTCGAGGCTTTAGTGCCTCCGCTAAATCCAGGGCAGTGTTCAAAAAGAGATGTGGGACACTGAGGCGTTTGATTTCTGGTTGGCCCATTTAGGCCGACAGTTTACTCTATACCTTTGCTGTTGAACACTGATTCACTATAGTGCCTGGAATAAAAGAAGTAGAATAATCAAACAACTGAAATTAGATTCTAAGGGGAGTACAACCAAATAAAAACATTGGAGAGAGTTACATTGAAAACGAAAAGTACAGTTTTGAAGAGAGAGTTTTCTGAGATGCATCCACATATTGGTTGCAATCCACCACTGTTGTGATTTCATTTCACATCAATATGTTTGACATGACACCACTATCACCACATTTAGCAGCACAATATTTGCTATCAATCTAACAGGTCAACACTGAAATAAGCCCCTCCAACTACATCTGTCCCGCTCTAATCTTCAGCCATCTGTGTACATAACATTTTAAACCTCTCACATGGCCAAAATGTTTGTCTTCCAGCGGTGTATGGTGTAATAATTCAAACACAACCTGGATCATCTCTCAAGATGATAACAGGATGTGCAGGAATATGTGGGGCACATAATGGGTTTAGATTGTTGTTTTTTCATTACTTTACAAAATATTCAAACGTTATCACTTGAAAATAACGTGAATGTAGAACATATTTTTTTTCTGCTGTTATACTTTTCTAAAAATCTGAATCAACCAGGACTTTTGCCCCCAAATATTTGGTAAATGTACAGTTTGCTGCTACTAGTATGAATCCTGCTTGGTTTTACCCATACTCTACAGTAAAATATGCAGTACTAATTAATTGTTAATGAAAAATATTTCATTAATATTTATATAATAAGAGAAAATACATGAACAGGAGAGGAAAAACTGATCATGTTGTTATAGCTCTTCATTTTTATGTTAAAATCAACATACAAATATGCTGCATATATACTGTTATGAATATCACTTTTTTCAAGTGTTCTGGGTCTTTCATATTCACTCAAACCTGGTGGATGATTTCAAAAGGGATGTAAACCCTGTAGATGTTTGTCCACAAAATATGGAGCAGAACCTTGAAACTCTGTGGGATCTTAACTGGATAACAATAAACAATTCATCTTGGAAGTGTCATTTAAAAAAACATTACACTGCATAACAATAATAAGTTAGGAAGCCCTGACTGTCATGAAAAAAAGGACTTGATTTGTATAATTATCGAGAACATTTAATCATGAATATGTGACAAAAATGACACACATCACACTATGTTTTGTCTTTGTGAAGCTGACAGCAGATTCTGTGCTTGTTGAACCCTGAGACCCAATTCAGCTGATAGTGGTAATGGTTGAAATGCCCATATATCATTCTGACAACAATTGGTTTCATCAGTACATTGTCAGGTGATAGAGGTTTTGTTACTCAAGCTTCTGAGTTTGGAGAGCAGCAGTGCTTCAGCAGGATGTACAGAACATTTGGACACTTTGTTGTAAAGATTGTACGACATTTTCAATTTGTAGCAGTCAAATGTTGGATGTTAGTTCTGGCATTTCCCCTTTTCTGGTATTGACTGTGTGTCTGATAGTGTTGTTTGAATGTATCAGCCCGGGATTAGAAAACAAGCCAGTTTAAGATAAAACTGTGCCAAAGCATCACACTCATAGTCTTTGTCTCTCACTAACACATTCAGACACAAATGTATTGCACAATTACAAAAGGCCGGCTCTGTTACACTGATGAGACACTCGTTATTGGGACAAAACTAAAGAAACTCAAGAATGAAGCAGAAAAAGACAAGAGAGGAGGTTTTAATTATCTGGAATGGGCTAATGCTTATTACTGATACAGCAGACCATTAATCTCCAGTGCTGCATGGCGATGCTGAGTTGTGCTGGGGTATGTGAGCCTGTGTGTGTGTGTGTGTGTGTGTGTGTGTGTGTGTGTGTGTGTGTGTGTGTGTGTGTGTGTGTGTGTGTGTGTGTGTGTGTGTGTGTGTGTGCTCTGCAGTAGCTGTTCTTTAGTATTTGGATCCTTGGCATTCTGTTACATCCGCCTCATGGGCACAACAACGCCTCAGGCAAACCAATGATCACTCTGCACACTGAGTCCCATTGTTGAGCAGTTTCTTATAATCCCAGCACGATCTACTGTAGGACACTTCAGCTCTCTCTTTCACCTGCTAGTTTACTGCACATGCATGGCAACCATGCTGCATAGCAGCCTCTGATTGGACGGCTGGAGGACCAGTGTTGAGGGCCAAAGAACTGTTAACTTGAGCAAAGGCACCAGATCAGCAAATGTCTCACCATTTATGCAGTTCTAGTGTTCACTTTACATAAATGGCTTCAATTAGTTTCTTAGGTTGTGATAACAAATATTTTAAAACTCCGATTATATTAACTGAATTGATTCAATTAATGTTAGTATCAAAGGTTGACAAGAACGGTATCACCCTCTCGGCTCAACTAGAAGAAGAAGGCAATATTTTAAAAAGAAGCAAAGAGCTAAAGATAATTATCAGGAAAAGGTGAACATGTTTATCGTGGACACTGGACCGTTTGGCTTGAAAAATGCAAGTCTAACTATTAACATTTTCAATTGCTGCTTTACATTTAGGCGTGGCCTGCCATTTTTCACAGTCAACATTTTGTACTATTTAGAACAAAATGTACTAAATAGATATAATTGATGACATGCTAGTGTTCCAGTAAGACATACCACTGTGGGTGTATTGTACACACATGTAATGGAGCTAAGCATTCCCTGGGACAAAACTGTCAGGATTATAGTTTCCAGTAAAAAAAACTGAAATGTATTTTTCACAAAATGAAGCTCTATGCTTGATTAACCAAGTAAGATCAACATGACAGCATCAAAAGACCCAAATGAATATTTAATTATGCCAGTATGCTAGAAAATACATGTGTGTGAACTGCAGAAACACTCATATCAGACAAAAATATTATTCTTATCCAATTTAAATCATCTGAAAAGTAAAATGCAGTTCCAGCCTTGGCAGAGCAGCAGGTGAATGCGCCCATTCCTGATTTTGAATTTTTTCTTTTTAGAAAGGTAGGTTTAAATTCATATACACTATTATTGAAGGAAAGGATATGAGAAAACGAAAAGTGTAATTTGAGTATGTTTCATTATTTGTTAAAAAAGTGCAGCCAGGGGAGATTTCAAGCCAATATTGACTTGACAATAAGGTGTGTCAACAAAAATATTTAATAGAAACTGTACTGCAATCCAGAAAAAGAAAAATAGATAAAACATTTTTTAAATAGATTGGCAGAAAGTGTTATAGCAGCAGGTGTTTGGAATAGAAAAACAATGAGGTGCATTATCACCCACTGTGCTTGCTCTATGCATTTGACAGACTATTCCTGACTCAGCATAGCCCATTGTACAGAAAGACATGTCATGGTTGTGTGTTTCAGCCACATAATATAAGCTGAGTTATAGACAATGTTTTATGCCTGGATTAAATCGGTTGATTGACTGTTATGGCACCATAGGGCTTCTGATAAAACACAATGTGCCCCCCTGTCCTGCACACCAGTGTAATTGTTTCCTGTCGTATCCATCTTTGTTTCCTCTCCTCTCAACAATCTCCTTCCCTCTGTTTTGTTGAGGCTTTAGCACATGTTGTCACAATGCACCCCACAACAGCCTCCATCTATGTCTTCATTCTTCCCTCCATCCTAAACTCTGATGAGAGTCTGCGTTCTCCCTTTTCCTGCCTGTCTTTTGTCCCTCCCTCGCTCCCACCATTCCTGCTCCCAGGCTCCCAGCCTCGCTGCAACCGTCTCCCCTCCCCCTCCCTCCGAGCTCCATTGTGAGTGCTTGGTTCAGCAGCCTCAGCCTCTCCTGCAGTATGCAGCCTTGCCTCCACTGAGCAGCCTGAGCCAAACGCAGTACAGCCTCCCCTTTGGGCTCAGGGGAGGGGAAGGGGAAGCACTTCAAACTGCAGATAGAGCCAGGAAAACAAGACGGCACCGACTCCACAGCTCATCTACAAGGCTGAGATAATCTGAATGCTCACTGGCATCCTATCGATTGGTTTCATTCTCTGTCTGTGCTTTCATCTGTCTCCTTGCTCACATCTCCTCATTCACTTCAAGTAAACAACAGACATGTTAGCTGAAAAGCTGCTTACACTGCAATTTCCAGATGAGCCGCATGGTAGAAACATGCACAGCTTTTGGCAGGTGCATGAACACATTTCTGATTTAAAGCTTTTCTTAGAGAATCTAAAACGTAGGGATAGGTTATAGGTGAAAGACCAAGCACGTTATTCAAAGCACCATGCCCTTCTGTTAAACTCCTGAATATTCATATCACGTAACAGGGTAGACATATTTGATTTGACACGATGACAGAGCTTTCCAGATGCCATGGTTACGTTAAAGGATGCTTTCTAAAATAGATCACTGCTGAGTTTACCACACCTTGTACTTTATGGACTAACATTTGTCCAATGACGAAATCTCTCACAGATATGCATCATATACACAAAGTGGATGGAATTCATCAAAATCGGAAGCCTTTAACTTTAGTGCATAGAGAACGTTTGGCGATATAAGCCAGGTTTACAGCATTGTATTTAGTCTCAAATTAATGTCTCCTCTAAAATCCTTTGATGGCCTCCGAGTTGCTACAATGTCCCAACCCTTAGTGACTAGTCTCTTTACAGATGTGCTGCGAGCAGACCGGGAATGAATCAACACAGCTTAAAGTCTGGCACTCAGCTATCTGCAAAAACAAATAAAAGCTGCATTTTTGTCGGATCAAATCCAATTATGTAACTGTGCATCTCACTCTGCAGGCACATTTCTCTGTTTGTCTGGAGTGGTAAGCAATACTGCAGCGTGAGGGAATCAACTTTCATGCGGCATTAATTGAATTTGTGCATAAGAATAACATGGTAGTGTCACTGTACGAGTTTCCCTAAAAACAGCCTTTATAGTTGAGATGTAAATATGGTCATACTAAACATTAATCGCACATTTCAGTCATAATAATTATGGGTAATTTAATGCAAACCGTTATAAAAGCAGTAAAAAGCACATTATGACACCAGAGAAAATAATATAATACACCATTTCCTTCTGGTAAACATAATAATGTTGGTTTAATAATAACATCAGGAATCAAGAGAAACTCATGCTCATGAAAACACAGTCATACTTTCTTATTATTCCTTCAAAAAGAGGATGATGGACGACTCACATCCTCACCCTAACATGGATTAAACTATCTCCAACTTCTTTTTACTCTGCATGTTTGGTTAAGTACAATGACAAAATTACTATTACAACCTGTTGGGATTCATTCGGACCACGTTAACACACAGCAAGGATCAATAAGTCAGGGTCATTTGGAGATGATGGACTGTGCCAGTGTTCCTCAGTAATTCATCCTCTTTAATGACCACTTTGACCTTCCATCCAATCATGAGAACCACGGCAGAATGGCCCTGAAAAGACTGATGCTGACATCTAAGTAATTGATAGTCAGCTATTGTTTTGAAAAAGTCATGAACTTATCCCATTCAGCCTCTATTAAACGTTATACCAGCTATCCCGAACTGGACAGTGTTTATTGCCCTTTTTTTCACATGGTTATGTTTCTCTCCTATTATAGCTCATGCTGTTATGAATATTTCAGTGCGACAACAATAGAATTCATTAAAATCCTATAATATCTCTTTTAATGATGTTTAGCCACTTCGCTCTAGGTAGTTACCTCTATCACATTTTAAATATTTGCAAGTATTTTCTGTTCCACCTTTTTATGAACTGATCATCAAAACACCAATCTGCACCCTATAGTAATTGATGATCAATTCTTTGTTTAAACAACTATATTGTCAGCTTATTGATTGTGAGGATTTGTTGCTTAACTTTGTTTAACATCATTGTATATTGAATATATTTGGGTTTTGGACTATTGGTTGAATAATGCAAGACATTTGAAAATGTACTGTTGGATTGTGGGTATTTGACAGCTTGAACAGACACTTTAGGATATTAATCACCAGATTAATTAATAATTAATCCAACTATCAGTTGTTGCAATAGTTCCTTCCTTTGCCGAATAATCATGCGAGCAACCCCCATTATCTCATCTTAATACATTGCCTTACTTTGTTGCATAACAAAGGATTAGCAAACGGATGATCTCAAAGCAGAATGGAAATAAAATGCCAGCATCATCCACTGCAAGATAACATTAGTCTGCTGTTCACTATTTCCATTGATGATTCTCCATGGGTAAACAAGCTGCCTACCTAAAAATCAATATCAGTGAATATCACTTTGTGTAGACCTGCAGTGGCAACTCCATAAAAAAACCCGGATTGTTTTATAAACTGAAGCAGAAATATTAAAATATATTCAATACACATGATGTATCTCAAGCTGATGATGAAGAGGAGGATAAGGAGACGTAAGGTGAACCTCTTTATCTAATGAATCACTCCCTTCAGCCGCTGTAGAAACACTCATAAAAGCTTTGTTTAATTGTTAAGCGTGTTCCCTGCAGCACTTTCACAAGCATCGAAGCCTACATGAATAATTCAGCAACCAAGGTCACAGCGCTATAGAACCTCTCTCTTTTCCTCCTCTTGGAGAGTTTGTTTTGACTCCTTTAAACCTTCACTGACTCACACTGACTCGACACACCACCAGTAATTAGACCATGACTGTGGGCATGCACCAAAAAGGTATGTGGAAGAATTTGAAAAAACTGAGCCAAATACTGGAACTAGTTTGTGACTGTTTACTTGCACCTGTGCATTTACAGTCTATTTAAATATGTGTCCAATAATATGCACAAGAATGCCCAAAACTAAATTTAGAGAAATAATCTACCCCTGTGGCTGCATCTCCTTTATTCCAATGTTTCCTGCACAGAGTGGGTGGATAACAACTCATCCCCTCTGTGTTATGAGTTCAGTTTTAATGACAAAGCCTCCCATAAACCTTCCCTATGCACCACAAACACTCACAGCTCCCTTTATCACTGAGGAAAAAAACTGATATAAATAAACAAATCACCTTTAAATGAGACTGCTGAGAACATTTCTATCAGCTATTCTTGCACTTATGGTGGATCTGAGGCTGGTCCCACATCCCTGCTGAAGTATGGTCTGCATAATGCACAAGGTGCGCAGCTGACTTCTGAGGGGGAGGAGGGATAAACTCTGCATGTAGGCCTACAGTATGGAGCCTAAACCTTGTGTTTTGAAGAGCATCATCCATTTGCACCACCCCTGCACTTCTAATAATGCATAACATGCTTCACAACAGTGTTTATTCACACTAAGATTAGTAAGTTACATGGTTCACAAAAATAAGATTTAAACTCAGAATATAAAAAAACAAAGAACGTCCTATCATGTGATCTTAATTTCGGGACAACATGATAAAAAGCGTTGTAATGTTAAAGCTTTTGCCTGTAAGGATGGAGGTGGTGATGGATCATGGAGAGGATGGACATCATTTTCTTAGGTCAAGACTAACGGCATAATGAAATCACAGTGCTGTAGTTGTTATAAAACAACACCCGCGGAGGTGAATGCATCAAGATGGGGTTGATTTTTTCTTTATTTTCTTTGGGAGGGTGTCCCTTGCACCGGAGCATCGCTAGTAGACTTCATTAACCTTCCCTCCCGATCAATATTCATCTCTCCACCCTCCAAGCAGCTTGGGGTGCACGCATCGCACCCACATTACACATTACACCCGGCCTTACCATTCCGTGCCAGCTGATGACGATCCCAGTCCGGTGACAGTCCTTTTCAAAACATCCCGACGAGAAACAGTGCGGTGACCATAGTTGAAGGCTTACTTTACACCGTTCATAAAGATGGGTACAAAAAATAAATAGGCTACTAAACAACAAGACAATGAGCAAAGAAAAAGAAGCAAAGGTGGACGATAACCGATGCTTGCTGATGCTGAATCACTCTCCTTCCTCTGCTCACCACCTTGTAACTGTTGTGCTGCAAGATGCTGGCTGTTACATTGTGGACCTACGAGAGCAGAGAGAGAGGGAGGGAAGAGGAAGGGGGTATTGGGAAATATGTTGCCACAGCAACCGACCAGGTCTGACGTCAAGCCCTAGCAGAGAGAGAGAGCGAGGGAGAGAGATCACATGCATCTCTCTGTACGGGAGGGGCGCAGCAGCATCACTGTGTTCCCATCTTGTACCGATGAGGCTGAATGAAAATATGGGGCGGGTTGTTGTTGTTTAGATTTGTCTCACTGAGCTGCCAACATCTCACCTCTTTCATTGGCCAACTCACTCATTTAGCCAGGGCCGGCCCTGACCAATTTGCTGCCCTAGGCAAGATTTTAGCTGGCGCCCCCCATTCCCCACAAATGCAGACACTCACTATGACTCGCACATGGCATGTGCACTGTGTGTGTTTTACCGTCATGATTTGTATGCCCACACAAATAACAGATAGACCCGTTTCTATGTCCCCCCACCCAAAATGCAGACACTCACTAGACTTGCGCATGCATGTGCACGGTTGTGGCATGACCACCAAAACAGAAAGATATGGACACAACATGTGTGCAAATGTATTTAACCTATCCATTTGAACATAATTTAAAGGTGACCTATCATGCAAAATGCACTTTTGTACATCATAATACATGAATATGTGTCCCCGGTGTTCCAGGGAACTCACCAAGTGTCAGAAAATACAACCCTCTCTATTTTCCTCCATACCCAAATCTCTTAAAAAGGGACTGCAACGGATCTGATACAGACTGATCCAGATTTGAACACTTCTGTGACGTCACAGAAGTGGCGCTACGGCTATTGGGTCAACTCCACCAATCAGGAGGAGACAGCCACGGACATTGCCTTTCGAAAGCGCTGGAGACGCTGTAGTGCCAGGCCTGTAGATTGTGCTGTTCTCACAGAATCAGCCCATGCAAAGACAATGTTAAATTGAGCAAAATGAGGAATGGCTAAAATGCATGATCTATTTTGAAAAACAAAAAGTATAAATATGCCTTATATAGGTATGGTCCTACACTATATTATTCAAATATAGCATGATAGGTCCACTTTAAGTGGGGGGTGGACCTAACTTCCTCTAGGGGGGTCCGGGGGCATGCTCCCCCGGGAAGTTTTTCTTTTTAATATTGAAGTTAAAAGCATCAATCTGGTGAACTTTGAGAGCAACATTAAGAGATCTATGGATACATCTATCAACACCCATATGAAACAGAACTGTAAACAGATTTACTTTTTATTTATGGATATTTCACTCCCCTTTTAAATTGTATTCTTCTTTATTAATAACAACTTTTTTTACTGTCATATAGTATTTTATACTATAAGAGAATAGATGAAAATGTATTCTCTTATTTTGTTATAACTATAATGATCATATAAAGGTGTGCCTTTACCTCACTGAGCTGAGGTTATCAGAGCCTCTCAGCCTTTCAGGAGAGAGCTCTCTAAAGCTCTCCCCCCCGCGGCCGTTTACACAGTGAATTCCAATGTTAATAAAAGCTGTATACGTTTTTTAGGAGTTTGATTCAAGTCTAATGTTAATAAAAGCACACGGAAGCTTTATACGTTTTTTAGGAGTTTGATTTATTTTAAATTAACACAAATACAAAATTAAAACCTATAATTGCACACTAAAACCATTATTTCAAAAAAAGAACTATTTCACATAAACCTCTGGTTTTTACTGGGGCAGTTCAACTTGATTTGCGCCATAGTTTATGGACGCTGTACGCAATATAGGCGTATAGTATAAGATAATAAGATGTATTTGTTGATCCAAAATCGGGAAATTGTGTTGTTATGAAATAAAATAAAAATATTTCTGTAATTTCGAACCTTTTTTAAATTTTAAATTTCCGTTGCCCCCCATTGATTGATGCGCCCTTAGCATTCGCCTGCCAAGGGCCGGCCCTGCATTTAGCCAACAGTGCAGGGGCGCTCCAAGAAATCTCTGCACAGGGAGGTCAAATTACTGAAAATTAGGTTTGTATAGGCTACACCAAAACCAAAAGTGATTTCAATTTGAGGGTTAAGAATTTGCAAACTTTGAGTTTCTTATTCCACACGTTGTGCAAGATTCAGTGGCATCTAGCGTTGTGTTTGCAGATTGTAACTACTCAATACCCTACCACTACCCCCTCCCTTTAGAGGTAACTGTAGGGAAATATGGTGGCTTTCAGGTACAGTAAAAATGCAAAAGGGGCGGCTGATCGTATCAGGCCACTGGCAAACCCTTAGGAGGCAGGACTGCAACAGTGTCAATGATTGTCTGCTAAAAATGTTATAAATACTTAAAAACAAGGAAATTAAATGAAAGACATCGGTAAAAAAAAGGCAATGCACATTTTGAAGAAGACATTAGTACAAATAAACTTAGCAACAAGCATAACAAAAATTGAATCGCTTCTGAGATTAGCTTTTAGTGTTTATAGTGCAATTTCTTTCTTTTTTTAAAGTGTTATATACATAATACTTTTGTTAGCCTTTCTGGACCGTTGGTTTTATTGTATTTATTCATTCTTATATTTTATTTCCCAGTTGTACCTGACATATCGCTATGACTCTTCATCTCTTTTATATATTTCTGCAAAAAAGAGAAAAGTAATCAAATCATTCATCCTATCTGTAAATGTATTCGGATTATCTGCAGCATGCACATGCCGATGGCTCTTTAAGCCTCGGGTCACATCTGGATTGGGCAACAAGACCTGGCTGCCCACCTGGTAGACTACTGAATGCAGTATGTCTTTTAATAAATGGATTTTTAAAGCTGTAGTATACATTTCAGATCTACATTAAATGAGGTTTGGCAACTTCAAGAAGAGGAACCAAAAAACATTTGAGTGTTAAGCCTGTTTAATGTTGCTGTTTGGTGTGGAGCAGAATGGATTTAGTCTAAATGTGGTTTAACAGACCACATAACATTTTATATAGAAGTGATAACTGTATGCAGCTTTTGGCAGAACTCCCAATCATAAATTACATTTCTCAGTATTTTTATAAAATGCAGAGTCGCCAGCAAATGAGCTTTTAAGTATAAAACCAGTCCATCAGGTGGATGGAATAACAAAACATTAATTAAAACATGGCAAGGCCTGTAAAGCGCTCAAAAGAAGGTCAGGTTTTAATTTCCTCAAGTCAGGATCCATGGTTGCCCGGCTCCCAACAATGAGGTCCTGACCTCAGTTTAATAAAGCGTTTGACATTGTTGACTTCTACAGTAATGAGAGGTAATTGAAATCTTTTTTCTGAGTCTACTGACCCTCCTTGGGTAGCAGTTCTCAGTTTGTGTTCGAGCATTGAATCACATTAAATTAATTGTTTTCCAACATTTATTTTACCATGTATAGTGACTGTGTATCATAAATGCTAACAGTGAGGGGTATTGTAATGAATTATCTTGATTATTATTGATTAAAAGGTTTTGCAATGTTTGTTTCAAAACACAACAAGAATGAGCATTCATAACATGGATGATCATGCTTTTAAAATCTAACATGAGATTGCGTACACCTTTCTTTTCTTCACATGAAGCAAGCATCCATGTTCTTTAAGCTATGAACAATTGTCAATGCTCACAGGCTAGTTGGTTTTGCAAGAAACACAGTAATATCACTCCCAGACTGAGCTTATAAATGTGGGTACTCAGCAGTTCCACAGATCAGCCAATCAGAGGCAGAGGTTGCTGCCTTGTTACAATCCATTGCAGTCTCATTCTCCAGTGAGATAAGCCACTTTAAAAACTGGTAAGACAGTAGTCAGCAGAGTTAGCTTACCTTGAATAAGATGCATCCAAATTATACGTTATTTGTGGTTGGACACAACTCTGAGGAAACCTTTACATGGATGAACACCAGCGGTAGAAACATTATTAAAAATAATTTCTAATGGCTCTCTGACACTTTATTGCCAGACGTGGCACGTTTTTATTACAACTCCATGCAGATCAAGGAAGTATTTTCAAAGGCTACAGGAACGTTTTTGTAATGCTCACCAGCTGTACCCCAAAGCTAAACTCGCCAGTCAGCAAACCACATGCCTTCAGTCTACCAGGTGCCCCATTTTTCCAAGAATGTCAGAACATACATAGTCACTCTTTCAATGCTTCAGTGCAAATCATTCTTGGGATTAAGTCCAGTACTGATGATGAGGAATTAAGGCCGATACTGACAGAAATAGAAGGAAGAAGAAATTCTAAATTCAGAAGCCCTTGCATTTCACATTTCAAACCCTGTTGGCCTAACAGTCTCCTGATGGGGTCTCTCTGCCTCAGGTAATGAACAAAGTTGAAAATACATTGAATGAAATTAGACATTGAATGAGAAATTGATCTTGTTGCCTGCAGTTTATCAAATACTCATAAGTCTACATGCTTGCTAGAAATAAAACAAGTCAGTAGGCTACTTTAAATATTTAACATTTAATAGTAAAACAATAGCTAACACGTGCATTTTAAAGTACAGGTTTCTCTTGTGGAAGTCAGCTACACAATGACTCAGTTTATTCTTTATTTTTTCTTTGGAAATGCCATGACCTGGAGACGAGGAGGAAGGGGAAAAAATTAAGTATTGTCTTTCCAGTCAAGTCTCATTATTGAGGCAGGATCATTGACTACATTTTACTGTACTGCAGTGGAATGACGGTCACATTACTGCACAATCTGCTCTGCACAATCTCATATAAGTCTTGGTTGAAGCCATCTACAAAGTTATTTCAGGGTCTATAGTAGGAATATTAATTTTGCACTACTGGATGACTAAATGCCTAAGGGTTTTGGTACATTAGCTGACACCAGTTTTGATTATTATGGAGTGAAAAACACTGCTACTTTAGCCCAATGTTGTTATTGTTAAAGAAGCAAACACAAGCATAATACTAAATGTTGTGTGCCTGTGTATGCATGCATGAAAACAAAAGGAGTAAAACACTTCAGAATAGGGAATGTACACAAGAATAATTGTAAAACACGATGTGCAATGACATCAGCTTCTGAGATGTTCAACTGGCTGAATGTAATTTAAAACATTTATGTTACGCAAGTAATCTAGTCTTATCACTCAAGCATATGGTTGGTGATAATGTTCATGCCTTTACTGACAGACACAGGGAGAGATAACCCTTTCAGCAGTCACCATTTATGTAAGATATGTAATGACGAGAAACAGCCACTAGATGGCACAACACAGTCCATAAATGAGGCACTTTGAAGTGTAGGAAGGAAGGAAGTATTCTGCAGTGAATTGCTTCCTGACTGCTTAGATGACTCCTAAACAACTTTGAAGTTGTGGGAAAAACTGAAATATAGGCTTGATCTTTATAAAGATGTGCCAGTGCTATCTTCTTCCCAGGAGTGAAGGAAAAACCACATTACACACAATTTAACCAGTTTTGAGAGCATTTAAACTTTGAATATTAGTAGTGAATTTCAGCTTTTGTATTAATATTTATACTAAATTACATTTAGTCTTATTTGTGCATGATTTTAAAGTGAAATCACTTCAGAGTAACACATGTTGTCTAATTAAAACCCTTGACTTACGTGGACTATGATGCCTATTGCACTATTTTTTCTGTTTTCTTTTTCTGTTAGGTATGTTGCATTGTTGGAGTAGACTGTGACCTTATATTTTCATTGCCAAAACTATATAGCAATTCTAAATATGAGAATAAAGCTTTTCAACATTTGAATCTGCACCGCAGTTCCATCTTTGACTTTTACTGTATTTGAAAAAAAAAATTGAAACTGTTTTTTAGTTCATAAAAGCAACTATGTAGGGGTTTCCTACCTATAAAACTTCGAAGAGCTATATATAGAACATGTAACCAACCTGATTCTGCGTCCAGGATACATGCTTACTGTACATTTTACTCCCAGTTGTGTGTGTTACTATAGAAACGGTTAAATGACAGTGCACAGCAGCGAGCCAATGGACAGCCATAGTAAGGTGTCTTGTTACTCCAGCCCACGCTAGCTGGGCTAAAGGAGGGGTTATTCCGCTCCACGGCTGTAATGGTGACTTGGCTGAGCTTGAACTGAAGGGAGCTGAAAACTGTGTTGTGGCCATCAAACACGGATTGTTTTGAGCACTTTGCAAGGAAGAGATTTGTTTTTAACAGTTGGATAACATTACCTGCCAGTGAAGTGTTTTTTTTTTTAATCTGTATGCGCCGCAGAGGAGACCTGTTGCTCGGCTGCCTCGCCGCCGCCGCTTAGTCAGCCACTCTCCAAGATGTTGCTTTGTGGATGGGATGGCGTCTGGTCCCGTTTGTGTGCGCACTCATAGCCTCGTTGGAGTACGAACATTTCCCTTTCAAGTGATTTTGTAGCTCTTCGCGACTGGTAAGTTGAACAAAAAGTTAGCTAACTTTAGCACAACGGTTGCCAGCAACTTGTCCCCGGGAAAACGGAGGAATGGTGTTGCGGTGAGGCTCAAACTCCGATGCTTCAAAGAAAAACGTTGACAATGATGTTAGCCAGCTACTTTAAGGCTGGTAAACAGTCTGTTTGTTGATATTGTGTGTGTCTATTTTGTGTTAACGCCACAACAATGCAGCCTCTACTGCTGTCTGACATCGGGCATCTTTGACCACACCAGAAACTGTATTTTACGTTTAGGAGGGAGGAGTAGCTAGCCACCACCAGCACTATTTGTGTAATTTGGAGAAAATGGTCAGCAATTCTTGATAACATGTTAAAGCCAGTGTTGTAACTAAGTACATTTAGTCAAGTACTGTACTGAAGTACAATATTGAAGGACTTGTACTTTACTTGAGTATTTCAATTTTGTTTGCTACTTTGTACTTCTACTCCACTACAATTCAGTGGCAACCCATGTACTTTTACTCAACTGCATTCATTTAGTACCTTGAGTTACTTGGCACATTTGTATTAATAATGTGAAATGTAAACAACACTAAAATAAGTCTTTATTTACACCTGGAGTAACATTCACAAGCTATCCTGTAGCATACAAATAAATTAAACTAGCTGCACCTTTACCAGCTGATAAACACTTTAATGCATCAATAATTATAATCAAATCATATCATTATATTTTATTCGGAAATGGGTGCATATGCATAACGCGTACTTTTACTCTTGGTACTTGAACTATATTGCGATGCTTATACTTTTGTAGCCCTACTTGATTAACATTTTGAATGCAGGACTTTTACTTGTAACAGAGTATTCCTACACTTTGGTACTTTTACCTTTACTTAAATATAAGATCTGAGTACTTCTCCCATCTCTGTTAACGTCACAACAATGCAGCCTCTACTTCTGTCTGACATGGGGAATCTTTGACCACACCAGAAACTGTATTTTAAGTTTAGGAGGGAGGAGGCACCACTACCAAAATAAGTATCTGACTAGCTAACCGCCACCAGCAGTATTTGTGTAATTTGGAGAAAATGGTCAGCAATTCTTGAAAACATGGTAAAGCTTGACAAAGCCTTTTAAAGGCATAATGTGTCAGTGCAGGCTGAAGGCTTTATGGGGGTTGTAGGAAGGCATTATGTTGTACCTCCTCCCCCTTCATTACCATAGAAAAGTAGTAAAGTTAGCTAAAGTCAAAGGTCATGAGGCTTTTGACTATGTCAGTCAAGCCTACAGAGAAAGGTAGTAGGAAGAACATTCCCATCTTGAGAGGTTATGATGGAGTTGGTCAGAGCATCATCATAAGAAAAAATGGGGAAAATAGTCAGTGGGATTGGTTTGTGTGTGTGTTGGGAAGAGGGTGGGTGTTGAGTGAGGTTTTGCAAAACCATGCTCTGCATTTCACGGTACACATAGCAACCCTGTGATTAACAGAAATGGAGCGGATGAGGTCGAGACCAAAATGAGAAGTGAGGGACGTGGGTCCAGAGCTGGGTTGATAATCATGGGATACTCATGGCTCTCTTTCTGGCTATTCCCTGACCCTGGATGAGTTGAAAACAAAACATCCAGGGTGGCTTACGGGTAAGGGAAACCAGTCCATAACTGGAAGGTCCCTGGTTCAGTGCTGTGATAATGGCCGGTGTCCATCAACAACCCTGTGTTAAGACAATCTGAGAAGCATGTCGGCAAATTGACTAAATTGTAAAATCATTACAATTAATGAAAAACACACCACCAGGCACTCCCTTTTTATCTAGGTGAGTCAACGCTTCCGTTTAATTTCCGCTACAGGTTTCTACACTTTAGTGAGGCCCAGCTGTGAAAGCAGACAGTCTCTACTCATTTTACAGCTTCGGGGAAAAATACATCAGCTGTATGTTTTTGAACATTAATTTCAACTATATGTCTGCAGTTTATCAGTTTACTAGCACACAGCTTGGATTTGGTTTGCTGCACACATTTTGAAAACATCTTTACATCATCTGTCATGTTGGTTTAAAAGATATTCTGATGTACTAGACATTGTGTGTATTTATGAATGTGGATGTTGTGCTTGCAGGCTGCATAATACAGTATGATTCTGGGAATAGAGGTTCACTCAGAGTTTGTTGTTAAATGTTCCTGGCATGAATAACTTCAGGAAGATTTTCACCTCAATGTTGGCGAGAAGAACCTCTTCACATCGGCTTCTGTTCCAAATGTGTTTGCCAGCTGAGACCACTGTTCTGATCTTTGGAGGATATGAGCAAATTCTTTCTAAAATCGTATGTTTCGAGTTATGCTTTTGGATGGTAGAATCTTGCGTTTTTATGGCTGATTGCTTCCAAAGTAAAGCTCCTCCAGTTATCAGAAGATTTGTGATCAAAGAAAAGTTTAAGAGCGATAGATGTACATGTTTTTCTGATCGTTGTGTTCTTGGCAAATGTAGAAGGATGAGCACTGGAAGAAGCAGCAGAAACCAAAGTTATTTGTTCCTTCTTAGTAAAAGTTGCTCAGCTGAAGTGCAATTTTTCAAGGGATTGTTTTCAAATCCAATTCATGGGTTGTAGTAGCTGTGTCAGAGACAGGAAGGTGGGAGGAAAGGAAAAGATTCACCGAAGTGCAGAGTAAAGAGAACTATCACGTTTCCAAGATTATTTTCTTTAAAATCCTTGTGACTGTGGCCAAGACTTTCTAACACTTAGCACCAGCAGCAGGCTAAGCCTAGTTTCGATTTGTTCTTTCATGCTATAGTGTGGGAATACATGGGAATACCTGGGAACAAACATCCCCAGTGTTTGAAAAAGAAAAAGAGAATGAGGCGCTGAAGTGGTGAAGGCTGTCTGCTCTCGCTGTTTTGGGCCGCTGCCTCCTAAGCCCCCTCAATAATGAGCAGGACCATAGTCCAATGTGAGAGGAGCTGGCCTGCACAGCAGCCTCAGCGCGGATAAAAAACATTCCACTGTAGGTCTCTGCTGAAATAACAAGGGCCGCAAAACAATCAGTCTTCACAGCACCCGCTCTCCCCATTCTCATGGGTAATGAGCAAGATGGGTAGTAACCCACTTTGCCTCGGACTTCACGCCTCCCATTGACTAGAATGTTTAACCTGCATTCCTGCATAAACATTTAGGCCTGTGACATGCTTACTCATTAACCCTCTTCTACAAACTTGAATTCATAGAAAGGACTTTGTTTCACATATTGCTTTCAAAAATAAAGCCAGACACTAATGAGGCTGCTGACCCAGTTATGCCAAGAGCTTCTGGAAGAGTGATACGCTCAGATTTAGCTAAAAATTGAACAAAAGTGGTTGGACACAACACTGATGGTGCAACGCCTGGTTTTAAAATGTTGAGTCAACTCTGGTTCTTTTTAGCAAACCTAGCAACAGAAGGATGTTGATCTTTCAGTCTGTGGGTCGGTCTACCGCTTTGATTCAGATAATATCTCAAACTATTGGATGGTTTGGCACATATTTAGTACAGATAGTTATAGTTCCTAAATTATATTTCCCAATGACAATGGTGTTCCACTAATCTGTCCAATGGCTGCAGGAGTGCTATTGTCCGGTTTGGAAAGTGGGACATTTTTAGGCAACATTCCAGTATTGGAAAGGTAGGGGGAAGGGAGAAGGGGGATTCTAACCGGTTCGACCATCAACCAAGTAGTTTGGGACTTCTGCTTACAATAATTATAAAAGTTGAACTTTAATATGTAGATGTAGAAATGTTAGCAAAACCGGTTCAGTTGATGCCAGAGATGGATTGCAGTTGGAAAAGTTGAATATCCACAAAACACAGCCACCAATATGTGATCTCACACATTACGTTTTGGCGTCTTTTGTGTCTCTTAGCTAAATCTGTGTGCACCTGCAGTTTTGTCAAAAAGTTGGAAAACATTTTTTTTTGTTCTTTCAGTGGTTCCAAAGAAATTGAACATTTTTGGAAAGTGGCATGTACCTTGTACCGATCCCAGACAAAAGTTGTGTTTGGTTGACCTATAGCAACTATGCCTCATTTGTTGTGTTTTCATTTTCCATGTTTTTCTGTTTTGACGTATAAAATCTTGTGTGAAAGCAGTGATCCAGCAGATCCAAATATACCCTGCACTTTCTTTAATGTGGGTTTGCTGTCTCATTTGTGGGTGGGAAATGTAAAAAAATAGACTTAAAAAGTTCAAAACACCAGAAAAGCAATCAGAGTTGGTTCTGTTTTCAGTCAACGTATCTTTGGCGTTCACAAGGTTCTTGCTAAAAATAGAGTTTCTTGTTTTATTGCACCATGACTGTCTGACATTTATAAGCAACTCACAAAATGTTGAGTTATTGGGCAGGACAGAAAGTAGGAAAAAACGACACTATTGCTTACAATATGTTGCCAGCGTTAAGATAAACAACAGTTTTATGATAAATTGTTCTAAAGAAAAAGATAATTTGTGTGCTCCTTTTTAAAGAAGTAAATCAATTGGATCCTGAAAGCAGGTGTCTTATTTTTCACACAGACCGTTATCTTAAAAATGTCCATCTGTTTGGTACACTGTTGTGAAATGGAAAATCCAGCAGACTTATTTTGTTTGGAGTTGTAACTCATACTCTGCTATTGTGAAATGATGATTGGCTTGTCAGCAGGATGCACCAGTTTTGGTTGACAGTGTTGAGTGTAATCAAAACAAAGGTATCACATCAAATGACAACTTTGCAAATCTTGTGACAACCAAAGTCATCAATTCTAATTAAAAGTCTCACGCAATATGGTCACCCTTATCCTGATGCTTTTGTCTGCAATACAAAACACCTTGTAATCCATCAGAAACACTCCATAACACCTATGAATGTTCAAGCAGCATACTCTAATAGTAAGAAGATGTCTGTCAGAACTGGAGTGTCCTGTTTTGTTCACTTTTGCATGACATCATGGCTGGATATGGAAGATTAAACATGATTTACTCTTCTGCACATTAGCTGGGGTTTAGAGAGAAACTGATGGATGGAAGATTAACACAAAATGTGTCATTTCTCTAATTCAGTGTTACATATGGTTGACTTTCAGCTGGTTTATAGCATTTAAAGCCCACAAATACCCATTACATTTAAATCTCCACTCTGGTTTACAGACACCACATTCAGAGCAACTGGTGTCCAACCTTTTGAGACTTCATATTAAAACATGAAAATCATGGTCACACTAGTTCAAAGTGTTGCCCATAGTCATAGCGTGTTGAGGCAAGAGTGTAAATTAAATCTGTGTCAAGTACTTTAGAAGATGTTACATGATAATATATTCAAATATTTTCTAACACAACGAGCTGAATTTGTTTTACTACAGCTGTCCACAAGATAAGACAAGCTACCTAGTCCGAGCCAGTTATAGGACATGCAATAAGGGAACAGAAGTGTGAGTTATTACTGATTTCTATTGCAGAAAGCAGCTTTAAGAGCACACTAATAAAGTGTTGCTTTGCTTCTCCACTTCAGTTGGAAGCTGCTATCTTAACTTTAAGAGGCTGGTGGAGGCTCCAAGTAATAAACTGCTACTTTGTTGATTGAGACTCTAAAGCAGGGTGTGTGCATGCGCATCATGTGCTTTCGCTACGTCTTCAATGACAAGACGGTTTACCTTTTTAGAATATTTTGCCCAAGGACATGTGAGAGCAATGCTGATGAGAATGAAACTGTGATAAGAGCAGCAATGCTGAGGGTTGTTGTGATATGGTAGTATGAGCGTACATGCTTTCAGTTTACACTGTCAGGCCTGTCAGGACAAGTGTGCACTCTTACAGAATTAGATTTGTTAGGATTATAATCCTCAATTGAATTAAAAATGTTGTTGTTAATTCTGCCAAATGTTCTTTACTGACAAGATTATCAAAATCTTGGACCTTGTTTTGAGTCTAAAGCACACATTTTTTCTGATTGAAAGATAAAGATGTGATTTTTCATTCTTTTTCGTCCTGATATGAACTTCCTGCCAGAAGCTGCCATCATATAAAAAAAGCAATCTGCCCCTGAAGTTGAAGCTTGTTTCTGTATTATTGTGTGTCAATTATCTGGTTTAAATCAGTCCTCTTTCTGTGCTTTCACAGGGAAGATGCATGTGTCTCTGGCAGAAGCCCTGGAGGTTCGGGGGGGTCCGCTGCAGGAGGAGGAGGTCTGGGCCGTGCTCAGCCAGAGTGCTGAGAGCCTCCAAGAACTCTTCCACAAAGGTATGGACATGTACAATCAAGATGTTTCATTAATAGATTGTATACTTGCACGGAGGAAACGAAACACTTTCTTGGATATTCATGTCCTCCCTGTTCTGTCACATTTTCTAAATCTGCCCACACTGCCTTGTTTAGAGAAGGATGAATGAAAAGATCCAGATCCCATGAGTTGTAGAGGTATTCTGTGTTCAAAAAATGTATTTATCACCCAAACCAATCCGTCACATCAATGCAAACATCTATAGAATGGAAAAAAAAAAAATGTAAAGACTGAAATAATTGTATTTCTGTTGTAATAAATGATATTACTTTCAGACTAAAATTAGTAGAAATAAAACTACTCATTTGCTTTTCCGCTCTTTGCATATTGGTTCTGCATCATTTGAACAATGTGCATTTTTGTGAGTCATTTGCTCCTGTGAGGGTCATTGTCCTTGAACCCTAAGAGAGATAAGTCCGTCCAAAACCATGGTGTCTTTGTAACCAAATTAATCTTTAGCAGTGGTGTGACTAAGGCAGGTTTAACTGTGAGACATTGGACAGGAAGTGAATCAGCAGTGCAGAATCTGCAGTGCACGCTTTGTTGTTCAAAAGTTGAATGGTGTCTAGTCTTCTACAAAAGCTATCTAAGCCCGGCTTGTGAATTTTCTTGAAGCCGTATACAGAATGTTGTTGTGCAGAAACCAGCTTGACCTCTACTTCCCGTTATGCTGACTGGTTTTTATTGCAGGCAAGCCTGGCGTGCTGAAGGAATTCCCTCTCATCAGTGTGGCCTGTAAATATGCTTTCTATGCTGAGGTCACATTTACAACAAGAGAGATTGTGCTTGAATGCTCTTCATTTATCAAAGCTTCTTAGATCAAGTTTCAATGACAAAATGCAGGGTGTGATTCTTTGAATATTTGAGATAGCCATACTTTTTTCTTTCCATATCATTGTGCTGCAGCAATTGTGATGACTTGGAAATTCTTCTTTTTCCTTCATGAGTGTAATTGTGTAGCTATACCTAGTAAATGGTGGCCTCTCATGTGTACAGTTTTAGACTGCTGAGTGAAGCTTACATTTGAAGAGCAGATGTCGGACCCAGCTATTACAGACTCACTGAGCTATCCAAAGAAGTATGTTTACCACAAGAGTGGATTCATAACAGTCACCATTTAAACTTACATTTGTTGTATAATTTGTCAGCTATGAAATAAAATGGAGAAGTGGAGGTTTTACTTTAAAAAGCATAAAAAAGGAAAGGCTGTTTGTGATTCTGAAGCAGATGCAATGTTTGCAAGACTATCATACTTTAGATTCATCTTGTTTATATCTGTCTATGGTCCTGTGAATTTTTTTTTCTTCCGCAAACCTTTACATGACTTTTCAGATATGTTTCAAACATTGCCAAACTCAAACCACAAGCAAAGTGTTTTCCTCTATGTAAACAGTTGAGGTTAGTCGCGTTGTTTGTATAATAATGATTTGTTTGATTAGGCAATGTGTGAATAGTTCAGATTTGCTTGAGGAATCGCTCCTCATGCCTGTGCAGGTAGAATATTTCAGACCAAAAATAATATCTGCTTTTCCTAAATAGTTTTGGTTGTTTGTCTGCAGTTTGTCTTTGTTCTACCGCTCGACATCTGCCATCCTGTCACTCTCATGGCATGTTTGCTGCGGTATTGAATGCTGCACAGTTTGCGAGCAACTTATTTTAAAGAGAAACCTCTAAATAATTGTTAAGTAGTATTGTCTGCCACTAATAAATTCACATAGCAGCGTATCAGACTGCAATGCTGCCTTGTTCAGAGAAAAATAACTCAGTTGTACAAATTGTGGGAATCAAATGATGCGTGCCCAAGTCAAGTGTTTCTTGCTTTCTATTACGTTGAACAGTCAGTTTCCATCAGAAATAGTTTCTGCTTATATACCGTATCTGCAGTTTATTGAATCTGTAGTTTAGTTTGTTATCCATCAAGATACAAATTCTTCAGGCTGAGTCATACACTTTTACCGAGCAAGAGTTTTGTTTGGGATACACCTAGTAACCCAGTCTACTTTTGAGAAGAATCTCCAAATGGTCACACGAGTTTTAAACAGGAAACTTATATTTACTTAGTAAATTCCAGCTTTTGAAAGCAGATATTTGGTGCCTAAAATCCAGTTCTCTGTCCCTCTCGCTGCTCCTCTGAGCGTTAAGTATCAGTCAAAGAAAAGAATTTTGCAGCGCTGCTCAAACATTCCTTTGTATATTTTTAAAACGTCCTCTAACCATAGCGCTAGCTGTGGCATTGTAGGAAAAGAGAATTACGCTGTGTAGCCATTCCTTTCTGCTCCTATGCCTCAATAGTTATTTTCTTGCAGGCTAAGAAAGCAACATGTGTTTTTGTTTACTTCAATCATCTTGAGTTTCCATAAACGCTCAAGCCTGAGCGAGAAACATCCACTGTGGTTGGAGATGTATACAGTCGCTGCATTGAGACTGTAAATGCTTAGACACAAGTTGATGCTAGGATCGAGCTTGATAACACAGTACTTAACTTTAAATGTCTTTGTGTGTTCTACAACAATGGCTAAGAATTTAAATAATGGAAGACCGAAATAAGTTGTTTGTTTTTCCTCTCCCTGATCTTGTCTCTGTTTCCCTCTCCAGACCCGACAGCCATGGGCTTCATCATCTCTCCCTGGTCCCTCCTCCTCATGCCCTCTGGAAACATCTCATTCACAGACGAGTATGTCACCCAGCAGGATCTAAGGGCCTTCACAGCCCCAGAGGTCCTGGAGGGGTTGTCCCTGACTTCCATCTCTGATATAGAGAAGGTATAAACCTTTACATACCTCATGTAGTGACAGAAGTATATTCACGACTGTTTAGTCTACAACTTCTCATGCACTGCTGGTGTGAGTTTTATCAACTGTTCTCAAATCTTGTGTGAATGCTCATATGCTTTTAGTACATCTCTCACAAATTACTTTCAGTTTTTTAGGTTTAACACATTAAGTTCAAGTGTTGGAGATGTATCATCTAATCGTAGTCTTCTACTGTTGCCCATTGAGTACCTTATAGGTTACTTGTTATAAACAAAGTCATGCTTATGTTCAGTGTATTTCACAAATCCAGTCTTAGTCAAGTCTGTCGCGAAGGTGGTGACAGACTTGACAAAGACTGGATTCGTGGACTTGCTCAAAAACGTGGACATACTGTATCTCTCTGATTGCACTGTACAATCTCTTGTAGATTTTTCTTGCCAATAGATTTCACCAAATCACATTGTAAGGGTTAAAGCATTTAATTCCTAATATGACTTTCGCCATGCATTTTTCTTTTATATCTAAATATGTAATCTGTTTACATCCAAGCTTGCCATGTTGTTTTGATGATTATTTGTCAAATGGTGGGTGTAGGACCTACTGTTGTTTTAGTGGGGAGGTGTTTTTACCAAGAGCACAAACTTTTTTAAGTTACATAAAAACACATATTAACAGTTTGCAGACCCGGGTATTTAGTCGTGAGCAACGATATTATCTCCTGAAATGCACGACTTCTTTAACAAATTGCACAAAACCACACCCCCTCTATTTGGCTGCCCCTCTGGTAGAAGAGTTAACATCTTGCCTGACTGGATTCCCGTCTCTGGCACGGCCCCACAGACCTCAACACAGTTTGTGCTGAGTCAGTTTTCCAGCCCTGCTCCCGTCTCCCCAGAGTTACTTCAGTGTAGCACATCTAATCTGTTTCTGTCATTATCAGTGACTGAGGGTAAACATACGTCAGCTGCCACTGCCACCATTTTTCCTTTTTAATATTTGTTCAACATTTGGGGGGGCTGTTGTTGCTTTAAATGGTTCATATTTAAATGTCCACATTTAAAAAGAGTGTGAGTGTGTCTTTAAGTCTGCACTTTAGCTCTGTTCCTAAAAGACCTTGAAGGCTAGGTTGCATTCTTTGGCAATCCCTGAATTATTCTTTCCTTTACCAAGCCCAACATTCAGGGGAAGTGATTTTTCTCCCAAGCTATGAGTGCAGAGTAATAAGGAGAGCAAAATGGAAAATGTTTTTGGATTCAGGCTTAAGCCTCTGCCGTTTCCTTTTCCAAATAAGAATGAATTCAACATGTATTACACTCCAGCTTAGTCTGTCTCTCTTTCTTCCACTCAGGGCAGACTTGTTTTAACAAGGTTCACTACATAGTTTAGTTAATAAAACCAAACCTTTATTTTTTGTATTACGTACTATTAGCTTTACTTATGTATCATTGCTTGTGATTATAAATTGCACATACTTGAAGATTAATATATAATATAAATGCTGCTTATTAAGTCAATATGATATTTCCTTCACAGATGCACATGTACTCTCTGGGGATGACGCTGTTCTGGGGCGCGGACTATGAGATCCCCCAAAGTCAGGTAAATCATCACCAAGGATGCTTTCTTCCAATAAGTGTTCTTGAGCATTAAGGGCAGTAGCTTCAGGTTAGAAAAGCAAGCGTCTCAGTTTAATCAACCTAACCAGAACCGCCTAAGCAGAATAAATCTTGATGCAGCATTTTCCCCTTCCTCATTACTGCTGCTGGGGTGCTCTGGAATAATTCCCTTCCAGAAAAATAGATACTCCCTCTGAGTGAAACTCTAACCAACCAGACAGGCACTAGGAAACAGGATGTAAGCATATCAGAATTATGATAATAAAGTGTTGAGATTGTTGTTTATTTGACTGAAGATACGTGTGTCCTAAGAAGTTTCTGGAGTAGATGCTCTTAACAAAAAGAGACTTGGTGTTAAGAAAGTATTTAGCAAAAATAGTTGCACAGGAACGGTGAACAGAAGGCTCCTGGGAGCGAGGGAGGTGCAGGCACAGGAAAAGTCGCCATAGTGAGCACAATTTCGGTATATTGCGTAATACAGAGACTTTTCCTTGCGGCGGTGGGCTTAATCAGCATTGTGTGAACTTGTTTGGCAAGAGCTTGAATCCAATGGACGTTCATTAAAGGTAGGGTTGGTAATTCACTTCAGAAACACTTTTTGTTATATTCCATGGACACCCCGGTAACATCCCGATAGCAGTGAATATATTAAAGAGAGGCAGATTTTTTCCGGTTGTGTACTTTCAAATTCTAGTGCACTCGAGCTGGTTTCTCCATTCTTACCTACCCCACCTTTAATATGTAAAAGGCCCAGCACTTTGAAGCTTTGATTCCACTTTAACTATGCTTACTTGCAGCCAAAATGCCTCAAACCCTTGATAACAGACTTTGTATTTGTTATTTAAATGTGCCTTTTTAGAATGAAATCCGTATATAAATATCACATCTGGATAAAGAAAAAGAGACGCTAATCGTAAATGCACTCTGGAATGTGTTTGAATCTGCCAAGTCCTCTGGAGATGGTTTGGCTCACAATGCATTAAAATCCCAGCCAGGTGTAAAACCCAGAGTGTTCAAATTTGTGAAAAAGGACCGCCCACAGGATAGAGATGACTCACACTCTTGCTTGCCATCCACTCAGTCTCATTGAAGGGCTGTGGCCTTGATACAGTAGCTGTACAGTTAGTTACAATCACTTGGCCAAATACACGTTGTACATAATGCATGTAGATAACATGTCATAAAGACACAGCTTTATAGACACTGACAGTGGCCAGTTTCCTCAACGTATCCACCATTTTGTTACATTATGTGCTCAAATGTGGCAGCGACGTGTGAAAATTCACTCAATGTAAATACTTTTTTGCATTTACATTTATTTATTTAATACACTCCACAAATAGCATTCAGTATTATTCAAAAGAGTAACCAAAAGAGTATTATATCTTGTTGATACTGATTCAAACCAGCATAAAGTCATGCGTGCACTGACACTGAATTTAAAACATTAAAAAACATTTACTGTGTTTTTAAATGTTTCGATGGAAAGTATTTTACATCACTTAGAGTTAAATCGAGGCTTAGCTTAGGCCTTTAAGCTAAAACATGTACTAGGTTGACATTTAAAGTAGGTGATGGGCTTGTGCCATGCTGGCAAGGTTTATCTTTTCCGTATCTGAACATAATGGAAGTCAACCTGATAACACAGATTTACAGATACCAAATGGAGATTTACATTTCATCCTGTTCCTGTCCCTGTTTGTATTTGAACTGTGTTCCCTATGTTTGCTATGCAGCCTATGAAGTTGGGGGAGCACCTGAACAGCCTGCTTCTCAACATGTGTGATGATATTACACTGAGTCGAATGTCGTTGCGCACGGTGCTGGACATCTGCAGCAAACACATTAGAAACTCCAGTTGTGACCCTCCCTTCTCCTATATCAGAAAACTGGTCCGGTTGGTACTGGGCAGCCTTTCCCAGGTAAGCAGTTTTATTATGTGGGTCGAATACAACATTCCTGTTTTCAATATTTGTGTGCAATTTAAAATACACTTATTAGCTCTGCCTAAGTGCAGCACTTTGTGAATTATGCAACAGCTCATGGGGCTTAGGCTGATTGAACCTTATTTCAGGATGGATGACTCAGAGGGAATGTTTTTTTCCCCTCCTTGCTCTGTCCTGCTTTTTTTCACACCTGCTCTTTGTTTTTCTTTCCCCTTTACCCTCTCAGCTGGACGGTCTGCTGACTGATCGAGAGTCTCTTCCAGAGCGGAGTAATGAGATTCGGGAGAGGCTGAGAGGAAAGGGCCTGCCCTCAGGTAAGATGAGCTGACACACTCACTTAACACAAAGCTGTATGTCCTTGGTTTGTTTCCAAAGGAACTTCCCAAGTGTGGAAAGAGTACTTTCTTGACGCATTGATTCAGATTTCTTGGCTGCCAATGGTTCATGATAAAGGGGTCTGGTTTCTATTAATCTTCCAAAACACATGTTGTTGTTGTTAACATAAGTTCTGTATGGTTTTCATTTGAGTGGCACACTGTCTGGAACAAGAAGAAATCCCCAAAACTTAGATTAGTCAGTTCTGTTGAGGTAATAATAATGAGAATTGTTTGCATAAGTAGGTCAAGAGATTAGTTTTTTCTTTCTAATGAGAAACTAAGATGATAATGTGTAGGTGGACATATTGTTTATAGTTTGGAAGTTGGAAGAATGTATCTTATTCCTTTTTATGTTGAGAGAATCTGATGTTAATTCCTTCCCTGGTTGTCAACTTATTCATCCATTCATTAGATCCTCACTCTCTGCTTCCTTCACTTTCTTGGAAAGAATCGTAATCGCTGCTACCTCGAATCGGATTTAATTCAGGAAAATATGACCAAATCTTCCCAGTGGTTTCTGAGAGAACTTCGGCATTTTTCCAGGCCATGGAAAGGAGAGCGTAGCACACACATGGCTGTTGTCCCGATTATGTAAGCTCGGCATGGCATTGATTACAGATGCATATTTTGGAGTCACCAGTGAAGCTGCTGGTCTGCTGTTTGTATCAGTGCTTTGTTTCCCTGGCTGAGGAGCAGCCAGCCCTAGGGAAAGTACATGCAAAGAGTATTACTCAGTACTTAAGCTCCTCTCTTCTCAAAGAGCGGCTCTCTCCCTTCTGTATGCCAGTAGTTGTTATTCCAGCCAGGGGAAATAAAGCCATTGTCTCTTTTTTTCATGTTGGATATTTTTCCATGTATTCATCGCCGTAGTTCATAGAAGTATTAGCTGACAACTTTGGCAACAATTGACTTCTGGAAGAAATAAAAGACATCCTGTGTTTTTGTTTTGTTTTCCATCTATTCTGTGTGTGCTTCCTGGAAGACAGCCTGTCCGTCTTTGATCCGTTTCCCTGTTAAAACCAAGCATATGCTTTGTAGATTAAACCCCCGCATACAGCGCTTGTTTTTTATTTTTAAAGGATTTAACTTCTCCCCCCTGCTCTCTCATTTCTGCATCTCTTTCTCTTGTTTTTGCTCCTGCACACGTACATGTCTGCCTTCTGTTTGTCTCTTTCACTCAGAAACAAGAGCTGTCACTGGCAGCAGTGTATTCACAGCTTGTCTGGAAAGGCCAACTTTGAATTTATGGACAACCAAAGAGAGCAACATTCATTATTCAGTTTCACCAAATACACAGTGATAGATGGGCTGTGCTGTGCCAGAAATGGTTTGTTATAGTGGTTCCATATGCTCTATTGTTTGTTTGTTTTTAATAATAATGGGGTATTTAACGAAAAAGACTGTCTGCAGAAATGTTGGTTCCCCTTATGGATTAAGAACATCATGCTATTTTTCTTAATTTTATTTTCTTCAAGCCATTATTGGTTAAATTACAACAAATTAATAAAGTTCTATTTTCCATTAATGACTGCTTCATAAACACCCCTTGGGGCTTTTTAACAGAAACTTAAGTTCTAAATATTGCTTCTACTAATTCTAAATATTTGTCATAAAATCCAACAACCAACCATGGGAAAAACACTGATAGAATATGAGGAGATTTTAAGTAGGAAATAACCAAGGTCCTTCCTTAATACAGAAAGTAAACACATTTATCAAATCAATCTGACGAGCCCGGTGTCATGGTTGCTAATGATAATAAACACAGTAATGTATACATCATTTCTATTTATGACTGATAAGGAATCTGAGGACAAACTGTGTTTATACCCAAATATCCATATACTGTAGCTGCTTTTCCAATCTTTATTAGAGAGGCCTGCAGCAGGTGCTCAGTCTGTTGAGGCCAAGCCAGGGTATCAGAGCAAAGGAGGGGACTATACGGTGGACGGTGCCCAGTTTAGGTGTCATGCTGATGCTGTTAGAAATAGATGCCAGGTTGCACAGGCACTTTGGCGTAATGAAGCATGCTATATTTTTTCAGATCAACATCCTTTTTAATCCCTCTCTAGGTCCACCTTTCATCATAAATACCTCTCTCTGTACTAAAAGTAATGTGCGTGATTCACATTTCAGATTATCTCTCATTATAATGTGAAAAGTAAATGTGCTAAGAATCTATTTCTGCTTTCATCTTTTCCTCTGAAGACCTGCTCAATTATTTTCTTTGCTGGATTATGTAAGGGAAATGTGTTCTGGCAATGTCAGCTTCTGTTCGCAGTTGAATAAAGTGTTGGATCTCTCCTGTTCTCAGGGAGGAGCGCCGCCCCCAGGGTTTTGGAGCGCTACAGAGCCAGGAGTCAGGAGCAGACGTCTCTGAACCGGGGCCTCAGTCGCTCCATGGGCTCTCTGCCCATCCAGGACCTTGTGAAGGGGGATGAGGGGGCAGCCCATCAGTATTACCCATCTGACTATCACCCCAACTCTGATTCCCCCACAGAATTCTACCCCAAACCCCCCTCACTCCATCACCAGCTGTCCTACCCCTATCTGCACCCCCTTCACCCGCAGCAAAAGGGCCGCCCTGTGGAACTGGACCGGCGGTCTTTAGCCTTCCACAGCGTGGACCTGGCCCCTAGTCGGGCCAAGAAGAACTGGGCTTCCTCCGTGGACTTGGCCTGTATCGACCCAGAGGCTCTTCGTTTTGGGGCTCTGGAGGATGCGCGGAGGGGCAGCAGTATCATAAACTCCCACTCCATAGGCAGGCGCAAATCGCCCCTGCGGTCATCCAGGGAGAGGGAGTCTCGCTTCTCCGAGTTCAGTGGGCTGAAGAGCAGGAAGCCTCATCACCACTCGGCCCTGTCAGTGGGATCGGGACTTACTGGCGCATATGACAGGATAAAGGAGAGACAGAGGAAACTGCAGGTGCTAAGGCAAGCAGTGGATGGTGAGTATACTTTTCTAACATAAAAGGTTCATTAAAAGAGTCTTTCTTGCATTGACTTGCTTCTTAAGGCGCCAGTATGGTTCATCAGAAGTGCTTGTCCGATTGTCCCAAAGCTTTTGGAAACCGACGTCAAAAAAAGTAGTCTGCGTTTGAAGATCTCTATGAAGTCCTCTATTTTCATTATCAAAAAGTAATTTTCCTGGTTACGCCTGAGTGCAAACTTTGAATGACTTCCAGGAGAAGCTGTCTATCAAAATGTGTCCTGGTTTCCCAATATTTACACAATATCATGTCGGTACCCTGCGTCTCTATGAGGGCCAGCCTTCGTTTGTGGCCGCTAAGAACTGCTAAGAAACTACTGCTGCTCACTGACGACTGAACCAGTTATTGTCCAGCATTACCTTACTCTTAGTGTGTGACGTACTGTGGATGATTGTCATGTTGTCACTTCCTGTTAGTAGCGGTATAGCAATGCACCGTTCTTTCAGTCAAAGGTTTGTAAAGATGAAATGTTGAGACTTCTAAAATGATTGACTTCAATGTAAAAGCTGTTCAACTCTGCAACATTTAAAAAACCAACGACATAGCCTTGTTGCAGTTTCATGCAGATATTGAATTGGTTCCTTTTAATTCAGTTTGACAGAATACACTCAACAATCACCTGGTCAGAAGTATTTAAGGATAAGGAGATTTGTCATTTTCTTTATCGTGTAATGTGTCGGAACATTGAGTGAGGACATTTAATGACTACATCCATAATATGTATTATGAGGTGGAGCACAATTTCAAAGAGGAAACCCCAACCAAAGTTCACAGCTTGAGTCTGCTTCTGAGACAATGGTACATTTTCTTTATAACATATCCTTTCAAGATGCCAGCTGTGTCATAAAGATATATAGGAAGTGTCAACTGGGTGTTAAAAATAATCTATCGGGCAGTAAAATGTTGTAAAGCAGTTTGGGTGAATCAGCTGCAGGAAGTTAGTGGCTCACCTGAGAAGTGAAAAGGTGACAGTGAGGGGATAACGTTAGCAAACAGACACCAGCGTAGTTAAAGGTTGTCCATCTCTAGCTACCATGTGGCATGAGAGCTTGCTGCTGGCTCGAATGAAGTTTCGTTGGTGGCTGTGCAGCAGTGTTTGGACAGAATGTATGAGTCACTGGTACCGAGGTTTCCAAATGACTGATTCTAATTACAGGCCAGCTTAATTCTAGCCTGCTCCTAACTGTCACTCATGCTATATTGCCAAGTCCCTTTCTTTTTCCCCCCCTAACATACAACTGCAAAAACCCAGATATAAGCACACTGCATACGTGCTAGGTATTTGCAGACTCAAAAAAACAATCTCTGTGTAATCACATGCTTAGACGGAGCACACGCAATATAATTGTTTTAGCACTTCAGCAGTCAGCAGCAAGGGCTTTACATTTCCTTCGGGAGCTTATTGAATTCTTGGTAAAGTCTGCATAGGCAGGCTAGTTTAATGCAGGGTCATAAGTGGCTACATGCGTCTGCTGGCCATCTGCTGACTTTTTTTAGGAGCGCGAGGGATGAATGGTTTCATATAATAAAGCACTGTCTTCTACCTCGTTTTCCCTTTCCTCCTCCCTCCCGCTGGTTTCACATACTCCTCACTCTCCAGCTCCCTCCGACCTCCGGCCTCCCTGCCTTTCTGGCAGCTATTTTTATTGCTCACCGAGCCACCGACTGACAGCATTCTTCTCTGACTGTGGTTTTTCATCCCCTGCAAGTCCGGCCTTCCCTTCCTCCCTTTTGCTGATTGTAATCAGAGGCACTTTTTATTTCATATCATTGTGAAGAGAGGCGCTAAACTTCTTTGCCCATTGAAGTGTCAGAACAAAAAAAAAAGGAAATTAGAGATAGCCATTGTTTGCTTTTTCTTGCGCAGTTCAAATTGGAATCGGATTATGTATGTTTTTTTTGTGCCAAAAGTCTTTAATTTTAAATGATGGTTTACGTTAGAAACCTAGCTGACACAAAGGAATTCTTAATACCATCGAAACTGACTGAGGTCGACCATGAGCCAAAATATGTTTTTACTCCATCCCAGAGCTATTCTGCTGTAGTATGAATGGGGTCTAATTGAGCACAGCCCATTTGCTGGGCCCCGTGGATGTGTTACTTGGCAGAAACCTTCTTTTCTTTCTTTTTCTCTTACTTTTTTCTGTTCTTTTCTGCAGGAAAGTGATGGCGCAGCAGTGGTCAGTGCTCTCAGGTTTCACCCAGTTTTTACACTGGAGCTATGGCATCTGTGTGTGTGTGCGTTTGCAAATCATACTCAATCAAAAAAACATAACTAAACAATGTGTGTGTGTGCATGCCTGTCTGTGCATGGGCATGTTTATACCTTGTCCCCCTATGTCTCACCCCGGCTCGTTTGCAGCCCTTCCTCCTTTTTGGTGACAAGGTGCTTCAATCAGTAAAAGCTTTCCTCGCAGACCTAGAAGCTGTAATTGGAGTCATGCTTAGCGGATGAGGGAATTCCAAACATTATTAACCATATTGGACTTTTCCGGCACTTGGCAGCAGGTCATGCGGCTTTGTGCCGGGGTGCGTTCAGCTTGGACAACAACACAGAGCACGGCTGCCTCAAGGGAAGGGGAGGCGTCCGCAAAAACAAACACATAACCCAAAACCTTCGCAATTATATTACAGTTTGGTGTTTCCTCCTCACATTAAGCATGATGTCTAAAAAAAACACCTATAAAGGTTCACAAGCTGTGTATTCGTTTTATGAAAAGTCATTTCCATTGATTCCTTTTTTCACTATGTGCACTTAAACTTTCACTTTCACAAAATCTAGACGGTATGTTTTTCTTCTGAGTCATCATGACTTGGCAAGAGGAGTCTTGAGGGTTTCTGTTAGCTATTATCCATTTTAGTCTTTGCTTTAAAGGAAGTTTCTTTTTTCTTGCCTAGACCTCCAGACTTTAAATAACCTCTCAGTCTGAGTTTGTGTCTCCTCACAGCTTGAACGCCCCAAAAGGCCATAGCCTATAGGAGCTGTTTGTGTACTCGTGGAGAAGTGTTGGTTCTGAAAGGACTCCAGGAGAGAGGAAAGAGTCAAAGGGAGAGAACATGATAAGATAAGGCAAAGGGAGGAGATACTGTGTGTGCAGGTTGAAATAATTGTCCCCTAGAAAAAAGCTGCTCTTCCAGTTAAAATGAGTATGACTCCCTTCACAGAGAAAAAGACATGACGGAGCAAGTTGAAGCCTGAGACTATTCCTCTGCTCTCATTAAGCCGTACATCATGTATTTAATCACTACTAGAATGTTCTGACTGACTGGAATCCTCCTCTTCCTAACTTTAGTTCATTCTCCTTCTGAGTTTATGTTTGTGCATGCTTGCTACTTACCACTGGAACTCCTTTAGGGGGGAAGAGGAATATATTTCCTGGAAAGAGACGATAGTAATCTTTGAGGAGGAGCTGTGCAGTTCTTGTTTATCTGAGTCATCACTTACTCTATCTAACCCTCCTGCCTCCTTGCTCACTGAAATGTCAACATGGTTAGACAGATATCGCTGTTAATCTGTTTCATGAGCTGTGACCCTCTTCCTCTCTTTCCCCTGCTTTGAGGTGCAGTGGCTGTTTTGAAGTCATGATTCATTTTTTTATACCGTTTTTGTTTTGAGGTTCTCTAAATATCCTTATCTACCCTGGGGTTCAGTTTGACTGAGCAACAACTACATCAGACACTTGTGGCACAACCAGAAACAAATTGAAATCACTCTGAAAGACACAATCATAACACTTTTATTTTGCTTTTTGGTGAGGTTGCCCTCAATATGCAACATTATATCATGCAATCTAATACCCATGTGGTTTATATATGATAGAAGATAGGCTGAGGCTGTGCAAATACAACAAGGGCTTTACTTACAATTGTCATCGTCAAAAAAGTAAACAACCACTTCAGATAAAAACAACTCATTCGAGGGCCTCCAACAAATTGAAGTTCAACAAACAGATTTTTCAGTGTTTTATTTTATAGCGTTTAAGGCATTTAAAACTTTTAATTTTTTTAATGATGAGGTTTATGTCCTTTTTAATGCAAGTCTTTTTGGGAAAATCTAAATGTATTCCTTATTTATAAAGAGGCATTAAAGGTAGGGTAGGTAATTCACTTCAGAAACACTTTTTGTTATATTCCATGGAATGCTCTTCACGACCAATCATCTGAGCCGGCCCGGCTAAAATAACTGGATGGCCTACCTGCCTGTCAGCCTTCCATCTGTGCACAAACTTATCTGGTGCCCTCATATAGGGGAAACACTGGCGTTCGTGTGTGTTGGAGGAGGGGCTCTGTGAGGAAGTCTGAAGGAAGAGGCAGATTATTTTCGGTTGTGTATTTTCAAATTCTAGCGCACTCGAGCTGGTTTCTCCATTCTTACCTACCCTACCTTTAAGAGTAATATAATGGAGACTAATTAGTAGTAGAATTAAAGGAAATGTTTCTGTGTGTTGTTTGAATTATATTTTCTTTTAATTTACTTTCACAAAATGAAGTAGCACATACAAACACTTGTTTCCACGAATATATTTATCCTTTTCCCTTTCCTTCTGAGCTGTAATCAGATCATAAACAGTTATTCACCATCCAATTGTGGGCTATCCTGTTGATAGTGGTCAACCTATGCTGTGTCAGAAATGGGTTTGATTTTATGTCTGCATTTTCCTTCCTAACTCACCCTGTAGGTCTCCAAAGTGATCCTGGCTGCACACATAGCAATGTAGCAGAGAGTGTAGGACAGGTGACTGTGCAAGTGTGTGTGAAGCAGTGCATGTAGGTGTCAGTGTGGGTGTTTACGCAAATATCTTTCTACTGGCATTGGTGAAGCTAAGAAGGTGAATCACTATAAATGACAAAGAAGAGACTGTTGCCTTGTGTAACCTTTTGAATGCATATATCATTGCTCACTTAGCAAACATTTGGGGACATTTGACCACTCCTTTTCTCTCTTAGTAAGACTTTAGTTGCTGCATGGCACAAAGCACTTTACTAATGAAGGTAAGATAGATTTCATGACAAAGACATGTCGTGTTGTGAAACTCTTCTGAACTTAAATGCCTGAGCAATGACTCGGAAATAACTTTCATTCATTGAAGCTGTGAAGCTGATACTGACGAGCAGGACTTTCAAGTTCTATGTAATAATAGACGGGAAAACACATGACACATTATATCGAGATTACCGACTGTTTTGAAAATATTTGTTAGTGTTTTCCGGCAGCTGTACCACAGGTTTCTATGAAGCATTGCTTACAGAAAAGTTAATCATTGTGGCGAGCTGGTTTGTACTTGCTGTGGTTCTTCCTGTCAAGCAAAACAAAAAAATAAACCCTTAAAGAAAAAAGCCTCTGACCTGACAGGAGGCATGCCTGCAGACACTTGTGTCGAAGCTGCTTTTCAGTGTAGTTACATCCATCTTTCATTCGGAGTGTTTACCAACAGCGTGACTAATACCTGCTTTGTGTGCTTCAGACTTCTGGTTTAGCGCTGCTGTCTCTTTTGAGCGAGTACTGTAAAAGAAAAACAGTAGCTTGTCAGTCTAACTGCTGTCCAAGTGTAATACATGTGTTCTGTGTTGCGTGACATTGGGAAATAAACCTTAACATTCCTCACAAACTGAAAACAAGTCCATGTAACCATTTTGGAGTTTTCTCATGTGCATGAAGTTAATGTTTGATCCATTTCATCATTTCGCTGACAACCTCCTATTTTAGTGCATGTTTGTACTTTATTTTCTTATAAAATGGTCTGATGGTCTTTCTCTTCCCTCAGACCCAGTCCACACTCATCAGAGGTACAACAGTGATTACAGTTCATCCAGTGAAAGCCCCTCTGGGACCTCCTCGGATCCAGACTACAGACAAGGTACAAGACTTCTTTAGCATCATAGTTATTCTCCTAATAGACACACAATACCTATCCTGGAAAAAATGCAGCTGAAGTAGGAATTCAATATTGAAATACATATTTGAAATAACTAAACTCTTAGTTTTTAAGTACACAATTGTCTGTTATCTGTAAAGAGGAGAAACCAAACTCGACCTGAATGGTTCTCTGTCATGTTCCTGATGATCTAAGACCCTGCTGGTTTTCACATGGACCATCTTATCTGTGACTTGTTTTCACCTGGAAAGGAGAAAGAAAACCATCAGTAGCCTGGGCAACAAAGCCTGGGATTGAAAGCCACTGTCAGAGGATATCTCTTATTCTTTGTCTCCATTGACAGTGGACTGTTATCTGTCTAAAGCCAGATTCCCTGCTATCTTAATGCCAAACCTCACAGGACACACTTAGCGGGCAGAAAATGCACTGCTTCACCCCCTCTTGGGAGCTGCTGTCCGTCATTTATCTGGTGCTGCTAATGGGATTAGATCATGGTTTCAACTATGTAGGATTGCACAAGGTAACATGCCTTCATTATCAGTGCAAAAGGAAATTGCGCAACAGACAGAGTCAAGACTTCAACACCTTAATAGTGTGGGAAACATCAGGATTGCCAATGAGCAAAAGACAGCAGCAGCAGCTCAGATTTAATATGTCCATAACTTAACCCAGACCCTCTGTTGTGTTAGTGAAAAGGCCTCACTTCACTGTAAACATGGATTCAATAGTCACAGACGGACACAAGTTGGATGTATTTTTAAATTGGTACAGTGTGGCACATATCAAGAACATATAAATATCACAAGAACTCTCACACACTCTTGGGATGCAGAAGATGTATTCTGTACTGTACTCTAATTGGCAGTTTTACATGAAATGGAATTTCAAGTTTCCATTTATTTTTTCAGAGTGTTTACTAATTTTAAGTAATTTACTCAAGAATGTCAGTGCAGCTCAAGACTGACTTAACAAAGGTCAAAAGCAGTACTTATATTCCATTTCTCAACATACCCAAGGGTATCACCTTTGGACAAAAGCCTGACATTGAGCTCAGGCAGCTGTGAGGAGTTTAGACGTACCAATGGAAACCGTGTCAATTTCATTTGGAGACGGATCAAATATATTACACATGTTCCAGAAAAAAAGAGAATGAATTACTTTCAACTCGAAAGCACGATCAATCACAACTTCTAAGACATGAAAAGGCTCTTAATGTACTAGACAGGGCAGAACCTGTCTCAGTATATTTCAGTAGTGTATGACACACTGTTGCTGTAATGCTGAGGTGTTTTTTTTTTTTAACGGAATTTACTTCAAGAGGACAACAGAAATATTGTTTGTTGCTTCTAATTTGACCTGGTCTCACCTCCAAAGTGTAGGTGTCTGCATCAGGAGGGTTGTGTCTGATTGTGTACATGTGAAAAACAAATACTACTGTATGTGTGTTTGTTGTTTGTACACAGCTGATACTCCCATGTCTCTTCCAGCTAAGAAACCAGGCGATGTGAGGAGGTTTGGCTCCCAGCTGGCACTTTCCTCTGAACATGATGCCCTGTCGCTGACAAGTCACAACAGGCACAGGTAACACTCACATTTGTATACAGATGGCAATTCAACAAACAAGGTACCAGTGTTGTGTCTTATCTCCCAAGTAACCAGCATACAGCTAGTAGTTTGTTTATTCGTATGGAAATCTTAACCTTCACAGGGACACTGCAGTGTCGAACTCATTTCCAAGTTGTTTATTTCTCTTTAAAACTTTTCTTTTTGCTTTCTGAACCCATTATTCTTCTACGAGATCTCTCAGACTTAATAATAAAATATCATTTTAAGAAGTTCCACAATCAAGGCTTAATCAAAAGACGTAACAAACTCCCTCTTATAAAGGCGAATGAAGTTACTGAATCAGTTAAAAAAGCTTTTAATAAAAAGCTGTACAGACTGGTTCATATTTACACATCTTTGAATTTGATTATTTTACATTTGTTTTATGTCTCTATGATTGATCACTTCTTGAAATCCCTCCATTTGTGCAATTGTTGTATATCGTATGGTGTGGTATTTTAGGAATCACCTTATAACAGCCACCAGATTTATTGTAAATGGAAATGGATCAAGTTTCCCCACAGGGTTATGCATGTCTTAAATCAAGTGTGTTTGCATGCGTTAGCTTTTTCCGTTCCCTAACCAGAGAAGAGAAGCCACACACGAAGCTGTGGTGTTTGGTCCTCTGGGCCACAAACAGCTGGTGATGCACAGCAGGGTCAGCCCATGCTTTACTAATGAGGTCATCTAATGTGACATCCACATTCAGCACTCTCTATCTCTTTAATCTCTGGCATTACGGAGAACTGCTGCCTGCTGTTGCTGTGCCTGCTAACAGAAAACCCATGTTTTCATTCAGCCCCTCTGCACAGAGCGCTTGTTTTCCCCCGACACTAGAGAAGGGCATTCCAGCTACTATTTGGTGTCTTTTTGTGCGAACACATTGTCTGACAAACTCTCCTCATGCTGCTACTTTCAAAAGGCAGTAGATAAAAACACTGTCCCTTCTCCAACTCCAGGCCACTTAGATCCTAACAACAACTGCGTTTAACTTTTCAGTGTTTGAAGCTAGTGGGCAGGGGAGACAACTCCTTTGTAGTGGCAGCTCCAAAGCTTAAAAAGCATTCCTCTTTCCATCAAATATACCTCCATTGACACCTTTAAGAAAAGAAAGACACTCATGTATTCATTTCAAATTGATCTTACATATTCTATTTCAGATTTGTGCACTCATGATAATATGTCCCTGTATTTTCCCACTGTCATCTATTGAAAGCCACTGTCAAAGTGCTTGTTTTAAACATGCTATGTTAATAAACTTGACCCAACTTGTCTCTATTCCGCTCTTTGACAATATTGCACTGTTGTGACTCCAGCCCTCCTCTTCTGTTCTCCTGCAGGCTGTATGAGAGGGTGGCTGATGAAGATCTGGTGGAGGCGGAGCTGCTCCTCCAGAGGCAGGAGGAAGAGGTGCAGCGGCTCCAGGCCCACCTGGCCAACAGGCTCTCCAGGGCCAACCTCTACCCTGCAGATGACCCCCTGGCCCCATCTCGCACTTCCATGCTCGACCTTCGGGACCCCCTCCACTCCTCTTCTGTTCCTCTTCGCAAACCCAAGGTTTTTGCTCTTAACGCTTTACCAGACTCCAGAATTTGCTTCAATCTGTGTTTTTAGCTAATCATGCCAACTTTGAGGTTAACTTCAGGTATTTCGGTCTTGTTTTTTTTGTTTGTTAAAAATGTGCTTTATCACTTTAGAACTTTTTTTTACCACATTTAAACAAACACACGTGACACAGCTAACTCTTGAACTCCCAAAGTGATTTAAAAGACATTATTTCAACACGCACACTGCAAGGGGAACTCCCTACATCCAATGTCTGACTATACTTTGCTTGAAGCTTGTTTATATGGCAAAATGTGATGAGAGATGTACAATTGAACTCACTTGAACTCATTGGCAACTAGCTTGTTATTGCTATGCTCACTGGAAGTGCTAGTAATACAAATTGCTGACTGGAAATCATAATTCTTATCAGCCTGCATACGGTAATTAACAAATATGGGATTGTGGTACATGTGTTTTTGTTTGGTTACGCTTGGATTTATCCCACGTACTATCACGAAATCTGTCAGCACAGTGGTAAACATAGCAACCAATCTGCTGATGTTTGCAGTAAATACCAATACTCTTTATCAACTATATTCCTAATAGGTTAATTATACATGCAAAGGCGAGGCATACTTCCTGTACTGCTCTTTGTAGATCCCAAATTGATTTAATTTCTGCTGAGGGGGGTTTCCAGTTTGTAAACAATAACCTTTGAGCTAAGGCAAAGGAATCTTGCTCATCCACTTCTGGTAAGACCTGGTTACAGAAAGTGGCGACAAGGAAGTGGGTGTAATAAAAAAGCATCACATGAGCTGTTGTCATTGAAATTAGATAATCAGAGCAGCCATTACAACATGCAGTGTGAATAAGTCATGTGTGTATCATAGATGTTTTTGTATCATAATACAACACGGAAACATGAGCACAATCAGTTGTCATAACAGCAAAAACAAAGGCCAAGGTTGAATATTATTCTTTAATATGTTTGGGTAAAATAATGATGTCTCTTATTACTTTTTATCTTTACCCCAATGGCAGAACTTCCACGGGCCTGAGTTTGTGAAGATGACCAGTGAGCCGTGTGTTGCCCTATCTGTTCCCTCTTCCATCATGGTAAGAAAGTACTTTTAATTCCTCCTTTTTATTCAATGATTCCATGATGTTTCCAAAAGAAAGTGCATTATTTTTCGATTACTATTCCATAACTCTCTCTCTCTGCCCAAAAGAAGCGTGGTAAGGTGGAGGAGGTGCAGAGGAAGGTGGGTGTGGTGCTGCTGAACGGCCAAAAGCTGGAGCTGAGCTGTGACATCAAGGCCGTTTGTAAAGACGTTCTCGATATGGTGGTTGCTCACATCGGGCTTGTGGAGCACAATCTCTTCGGACTAGCATACCTCAGAGGTAGCTAATGTAGCCTGTTTTTATCTGTAGTTTGAGTTGCATGAATGTACACCTCAGGTATATGTAGGGGTAGTCCGTCTTCTATATTGTGTGCTATTGTGTGGTTGTGTGGCGGTTACCATAGCTCTTTTAGTTAACCAATGTTAGGTCTGTCACTGATCCACGTTGACCTTAAATACCTTCTCTTCCCACAAAAAAACAAAACAGGAATCCAAGGTTTCTCATGAAAGACCTTTGAGTGGTACATGATTCATCCTAGAGAAAAATGTCTTTAATTAAATCAGAATTTTAAGCATGTCAGATATGGTTTGATTATTGTTTAGTGCAGAGATTTGTGGTATTTTTATGTAAATTCATTTCTACAACTCATTTAGGATGCAAAATGTTGCTGCATGAATTCATTCTTACTCTATCCCAACCCTCTCTCCCTAAAAAACACACTCACAGATGATGAGTTTTTCTTCGTTGAACCTGATGCCAAACTGACCAAGGTGGCCCCAGAGGGATGGAAGGAGGACCCTAAGAAGAAGAAATCAGATGTTCCTTTTAATCTTTTCTTACGCATCAAATTCTTTATTGATGACGTCAACCTCGTACAGTAAGTATATGTTTTGGTAGCAAGTTACATCGTTAAAGAAAAATGGACCCTTGTGTTGCAATATAGACAATAAGACAACCAAATATGTGTGCATTTATTTGTGTACAACAGGCATGCTATGACCAAACATCAGTACTACCTACAGCTGAGGAAGGATATCTTGGAGGAGAGGATGCGCTGTGACACAGAAAGTGTCATGCTGTTAGCTTCACTGGCACTGCAGGCTGAATTCAGTGACTACCAGCCTGAGGTACCGACTCTCTTGAATACATCTAAGGGTTACTAGTCAGCTGCCAACCCTTCAAATGCTGGATTTAACTGAATTGTGAAATTGTTTTATTTTTATATATTATAAAAAGTATTGCTAAATATATCAATTTGATGTAGAATGTGAGTTAAAGACTTTTATTTTAAACAGTTTCAGGAACACAATTAATTGTAGTCTTATTCTATTCATGAACTGACCTATAGCGGTGTTTCTTCCTGTGCCTCAGCTCCACGGGAAGACCTACTTCAGGCTGGAGCACTACCTCCCGGTGTCTGTCCTGGATAGAGTTGACCAGACGACCATCAAGGAGGAGCTGCCCAAACTTCACAGCAACTACTACGGGGCGTCTGAGTCTGAGGCAGAGTTTGAGTTTCTCAAGGTCAGAAAGATCAGAGAATAAAGGAATCGTGATTTCTTACAGACTGCCCAAAAATATTTCAGTTATTGTTACACAAGTGTTTATTTTGTGACAAACACAGTGAATAGTTGTTTGCACACAATGGCCTTGGTTCCAGGAAAAAGTGACAAATGGTTTATTTTTACAGAAAAAGTTATACACTTGAGTTGATACTTGACAACAGACCAAAGAATTGCAGTGTCAACTACAAACAAAAGTCCTAGCACGGCCTTTTGCCATATTCATAGTCCTCTCTTTTGTCTTCAATACCTTTATTCATCCCATAGAAGGGAAATGTACATAGTTACAGCAAAAGTGATACAAATAAATACAAATATAACACTTCTATAAAAGGGCATGCACAAAAATATCAAAAATGTAAAAGTTATTCAAATGCCACTAAATCGTATTGAATAACATCATTTTTTATTTAACCAGATCAAATGTTTTGCATCCATATCTGATCACATTCTGATGATAAACCTTTTGACGGCATGAACATTTCAAGTACCGTAATTTTCGGACTATAAGGCGCACCTGAATATAAGCCGCAGCAGCGGCATACCACTCTCGGTTCCACTTTTACTTTTGCGCGCTACCTGTCTCACTCTTTTCCGACCTCCAGCTTTTCCTGCTGGAACCCGCCGCTTAAAGGTGGGGGTCCGCGGACCGGCCATAGAGCCCATAGAGTTAAAGGTGTTGGCCGTTAGCTGTAAAAATCCATAGATTAGCCGCACCGTTATATAAACCGCAGCGTCGAAAAATAGGGAAAAAGGCGCGGCTTATAGTCCGAAAATTACGGTACTTTAATCTGTTTTAAAACACTTTCACATCCCTCCCCCCTAAATCAATAAAGTACTGTGTATTTGTGAGAATGAAAGACTAATTTATTTTATTTTGATTGTCTTAAAGGTGAGCCAGAGGCTGACAGAGTATGGGGTCCATTTCCACCGGGTACTTCCTGAGAAGCGGTCCCAGACGGGCATCATGTTGGGGGTCTACTCCAAGGGGGTGCTCATCTTTGAGGTTCTTAACGGAAATCGGACCCCGGTGCTAAGGTTCCCTTGGAGGGAAACTAAAAAGATTTCCTTTATAGTATGTACTTGTCTTTACTATCAAAAATAAAACTATGCCACATGTAATTCATTCACTAACTAAGCCTAGATGCTCCTCACTTTCACTAAAATGTTTAACCTCTCACCCTGAAGAAAAAGAAGATTTGCCTGCAGAACACATCAGATGGGATTAAGCACCTGTTTCAGACGGACAGCAACAAGACCTGTCAGTATCTGCTCCAGCTCTGCTCATACCAGCACAAGTTCCACCTGCAGATGAAGGCTCGCCAGAGCAACCAGGAGCTTCAGGACCTAGGTATGAGAGAAGCAAGCAGCCACACATAATATGCCCTCAGGCTCAGACAGATGGGAATATTTGGCCAGCAAGGCGTTGCATTTAGTTTCACTGAGAGGAGCACGTCACAGACATTTTCCACACAGCAGGCTGAAAAGTGATATATCAGAGTGTCCAGAGAAAGGCCGAGCTCCCGATAATGTCAACAGTAAACTACATTGTTTCCAGCAACAGCTGCATGCGTCAGCCATCCCACATATCCTCTCCAGATAGTAGCTGGAGCCCACTCATTTCCCTCTCTGAATTCACATTCAAGTACCGTAATTTTCGGACTATAAGCCGCGCCTTTTTTCCCATTTTTCGACGCTGCGGCTTATATAACGGTGCGGCTAATCTATGGATTTTTACAGCTAACGGCCACTAGGGGACCTCCTAAATCTATGGATTTTACAGGTTACAGTCCACCACCTTTAACTCTATCGGCTCTATGGCCGGTCCGCGCCCCCCACCTTTAAGCGGCGGGTTCCAGCAGGAAAAGCTGGAGGCCGGAAAAGAGTGAGACAGGTAGCGCGCAAAAGTAAAAGTGGAACCGAGAGTGGTACGAGAGACAGAACGAGAGCAAGACAGACAGACATTACGAGAGCGAGACAGTTTGTCCCCGTACCACTGGTTGAAAACCACTGCTGCAGATCACTGCCGGTACGTGCGCTGGGAGCGCACCGTTTAAGTTTGAAAGTTGAAAAGTTTGTGTGTCTGAAACGCTATGTGATACAGTACAGTTTACACAGCACAGTACATGTTCTGTAGCTACTATTGCACTAAATGGTAACACTTGAATACGTTATGCAAATATGCAACTTGTTTGTTGAAATGTTAATAAATGGGAGCTTCCTCAAACAGCCATCTCTTTCCCGACAATCCCCTCTGTGCACGAACCCTTACATATGGTAATGAAACATTAAAACACCTGCGGCTTATAGTCCAGTGCGGCTTATACAGGACTGTCTCAGAAAATTAGAATATTGTGATAAAGTTCTTTATTTTCTGTAATGCAATTAAAAAAACAAAAATGTCATACATTCTGGATTCATTACAAATCAACTGAAA